>NW_028315388.1:12500-83038 GCF_046866305.1 Octopus bimaculoides
CTGCGGCCATGCTGGAGCACCGCCTTTAGTCGAGCAAATCGACCCCAGGACTTATTTTTTGTATGCCTAGTACTTATTCTATCGGTTCTTTTGCCGAACCGCTACGTTACGGGGACGTAAACACACCAGCATCGGTTGTCAAGCGATGTTGGGGGGGACAAACATAGACACACAAACAAGCACACACACACTCACACACATATATATACATATATACGATGGGCTTCTTTCAGTTTCTGTCTACCAAGTCCACTCACAAGGCTTTAGTCGGCCCGACGCTATAGTAGAAGACACTTGCCCAATTTTTTTTTTACCAAAAATCCCTGTTTTCGGATACGGAGGTTCCGGAAAATTGCCAAAAATCGGTATTGTGAAATTTTCCTCCCCTTTCCCCCCAACTTCTTCAATTTTGACCTTTTTCCCCAATACTAATCCTAAAACCCTAACCGTAACCGTAAACTCTAACCCTAAACTCTAACCCTAACCCTAAAACCCTAACCCTAACCCTAAAACCCTAACCGTAAGTACAGAAATGTTTTGAAATTTTTGTCCGAATCAATATGTCCGTATTTTTCCGCATATTTATAAAAAAAAAAAAATTTTTTATTAAAAATTTTACAAAGATTTTTGGAAATTTTTTTCAGTATCATAATGTCCGTATTTTCCCGCATATTCTGAAAAAAAAACAAAAAAACTGAAAAAAGTTAAAAATGACGAAAATGGGGTGGTAATTTAGAAATGTCGATTTTTGCCAGTTTTTTATACAGATTCGTATTCCCCGTAGTCGAAAAAAAAAAAAAAAATTTAAGGGTGGGATTTGTTTTTGGGCGGGGGAAGTCTTGAGCGGATTTGGCAGGTGGAAACTGAAAGAAGCCATATATATATATATATATATATGTGCTTATGTTCCCGTAATTTAGCGGTTCGTCAAAGGAGACTTGTGGAATAAGTACCTGACTTAATAAACAATAGGGTCGAATTGTTCGAATAAGAACCTTCAGAGGCAGTGGCGGCTCGCAGATAAAATTAGAAGGAGAGCTGCTTCAGAAAACTTTTAGCCGTTGTTTTAATATTGTGTAAAAGGAAACAAACATATAAAAAGAAATATACATAAACTTGATCAGTTCACATTTTAGCCACTGCCGGGTAGTGTGTTTAATTTGTTCACTAAACACCGCCGCGAATTCCCCTTGTTTTTCAAAAATACCCACTAAATCACAAAATAAGGGGTGTGTGGAATCTGCCCTATCTTTCAAATCCTGGCAGCAACACTGTAGCTGGAAGCAGGATAATAATCTAATTTTACACTTAATCACATTCAAGAATATAAACACGTTTTTAAGCACAACACACGCGGAGTCAAAAAGAAACACTACCTTTCACCAGCACACCGGGGTCGGCACTGCGTGAACCATAATGCTCTCTCTCCCTAGCATGCAGCTTTCTATCTCGGACATGTGAGCATGCGCACAACAGCCAAACACCGAGTCGCTGGAACTGTGAAGCGCACAGTTCTATATAAGGATTTTTGTATTTTTTTCCTAAACTAGGGAATGGCTACTGACATTACAGAAAAAAAAATGGACTTATTATATTGAATGTTATCGATAATATCGAGAGGAAATAGGGGGTGCTGCAGTTCCGAAGTGCCTTTACACGAACCGCCACTGTTCTAGGGTATTAAGATACTATTAAGATAGAAAAACGCATTTAGTCCATAAAAACATAGAAGCACGCACATAAAAATTTACATTACAAATTAACAACAAACAAGATGAGGACAAATATCTGTCAAATGTGAATAAAGTAAATAATGTACATAATTCCTCATCTCTTAAATATAGAACTGTATATGACAGTGTTGTTAAAAATATCGCTTCGGCGCTATGTGAGTTATTTGAACACGCTTTTTTCAAGCTAGTCTTTAACTTTACCTCCTTGTTTCTGTTCTTTATGTCTTGTCTTTACGGGATTGTTCTCATTACTTTGCCTCTTAACTACCTCTCTCTCTCTCTCTCTCTCTCTCTCTCTCTCTCTCTCTCTCTCTCTCGCTATTTACACCAGCTTTCTTTCTTTAAACTTTTACATTTGTAAGCACAACAAGACGCCACGATTTTGTCAATCTCCTCTTGAAAAGAAAGGCTAGACTTGCTGTAACAACATCATCTGGACTGGTCGCTAGTTGCACAACTTCGACATCATGTGCATACCACTTGCGAATTATGGTTATTAGGTAATATTTGGCTTCCTGAAACAGCTGTCGAGGTAAGATATTATGATAAATTTAATACACGCACACACATATATATATTTCTTCGACTAAAGGCGATGCTCCAGCAAGGGTAAAAAAACTTTTTACCCTCACCCATTTATTACATTCAGTAGTGTAATTGCTATGCAATGAAAAAACACTTGTGGATTGATAATTGGGTATTCTACTAGCAGTATATTGGATCGATATTATCCCTTAGTTGGTTGGATTCACAACCTCTAACCCTCTTGGAATTAAATTAATATTTGAATGAAGACTATCTATTACTACCACTTGTCTGTATATAAACTATCTCTGCATTGTTTATAACATTGCTTATGAGAGTGAGTACATTTGAGTATGGTATAGTAGACCCTCAAAATGAATACTGCTGGAAAAATGGAGCTGATAAAAATGGGCTCATCACTGAAGGCATACCTATCCCACCTAAAGACACATATAATAAGGAACTAATCTTCAGAGTAAATGAATTCATTCATAGAATTCGATGGAAGCTACGTTATATATTTTAATAATTACTGGTATTTTTATACATTGTATATGTTATACATGTATGTATATTGTTATAATTGTTTTTTTTTTTTAATAAATAAATAGACATAATATAATGTCTAAAAGTTGATGAATACCACCTCTTGATCCCCTTCATTTTCTTATTGCTATATATATATATATATATATATATATAGTAAATCCAAACAAAGAAGAACAAACAAGAAAGAACAACAACGCGGGGACGTGGTGCAGATACTGTATTATCAGACGCTCAGGAAAGGAAGGAAAGAGGATTTAACGTTTCGAGCCTTGCGCTTCTTCAGAAATAGCGGAAAGTCCAGAGGAAGGGAAGACGGAGGAAGAAAATCGCCAACGATGCACACGCGGTTACATTTTGAAATGACTGGAAGGAAGCTGATGGAAATAGTGAGATAGAGGGGTAGTCAAGAGGCAAAGTAATAACAATCTCGTAAAGATTAGATATAAAGAACAAAAATAAGAAGATAAAGTTAAAGGCTAGCTTGGTAAAAGCGTGGTCAAATAACTCACATATTACCGAAGCGATATTTTTAACAACACAGTCGTACTTACGCTTGTTCATTAGAAGCTAATGAGAGGAGATGGGAAGAATGATGAACGTGTGTTTAGATCTAACATAGGACAAACTAGAAATATTGTTTACAGGAAAATAATACGAGATTTTACAATTTATTTCATTCTGAATGTTATAAACGCTCTTACATTAAATGTGTAAACACATTGTAACATTAAATACTTTTTAGTGGAATACATATATATTCATGACGGCTGAAAATCTGAAACTTCTGGGTCACTGTCAACCTTTTACTTGAAATAAACAAATAAATAAATACATACATGCATACATACATACGTAAGGTAGTCTACCCGTGAGTCAACAACCGGGTTACTAACTCCCACTTTGAAGGGTGTGCGTCTGCAATCCAGGAACAGAAAATATCTACAAAATACCTAATGCACACAAGGGACAGTAACGTAGGAGATGCACCAAAATGTGATAATCGAGGCAGACTTTGTGGAGTCAACACCGAAGATATCACCCACGTCATAAGCAGTTGTCCAAAAATGTCATCGCAGTATTGTCTGTCAATGAGATATGATATTGTTGCTACGACACTGTATAGTACTGAGGGGCCAAAGAAATAAGATCCCACAGTATGTTAGAGGCCATAACCACTCATAATAAGAACGAGTACAGGTGGAATGTCCCAGTGAAAACCTCAATGAAATGTAAGCATAATAGACCTGAAATAGTGATGTAGGACTGAGAAGAGATACCCAGGTCACAAGTTTAGGTTTATACCTGTGATTATCGGGAAACTAGGATATGTAAAAAACAGCCTAAATACCGATCTTGAGAAATTAGGCTTCTCAAAACCAGAAAAGAGAAAGCTGATTGGAGGGCTACAGATCCAAGCCATTACTGGAACTCTAAAAATTTCCTGGGTGCCATTGCTAACCACTTGGCCATACGCTTTCACTACATGAAGAAGTATAGCTGAATACCCCATAAAGCAACTTCAGTAGTTATATCTTTGTATTGTCAGACTTTGGTAAGCGATAACCTAACTAGGAATACTTTTCCAACTCCATTTGGACTCCAGGGAAGCAAATTTTAGCTTCCCCCTACCAATCCCTACTAAAAGAGACTAACAGACCATCTTCTTATCTGTAGTAAATTTGGGTTTATAATCATTGATGTATGTATGATCTTAATGTGATAGTATTGTGTGATGTTTCTCTCAAATCTTTCGTTGATAGCTTATTGACTTCCATATAGATATGTTGAAAAAAGCTACATTTATGAAGTTCTTGGCCACTTGTTCCCAATGTCGACGAGGGCTGAAATGCAGAGTTACTCTCTGTGCCCTACATCCATACCGACCTAAATCTATTCCGCTTGATGCTTGAACTCTCTATCGAGGTCATCAAGATACTTGAACTTGAGCTGAAGCCGACTGGATAGATCACAGTATTTTAATAGCATGATAAAAAATTTTTTTTAAATCCCAAGACTTTTGGCTGTTTGAGATTTAGAAACTTCTGACAATATTGCATTCCACTAAGTACCAGTCGTCTGGAGTGAGCAGGAAGAAACTCTCAATTTGTTGTAAATTCCATACTGGAAATTTCTATCATCTGGTGTTCTTCTAAATGTACTCAACTTCACTTGCTTGAGTATCTTCGACAAAAGGTCTCGGAAATCATTTCATGCATTTGTTTCTTCCATGCAAGATGAATTCCTGCTGAGGGCACGATTTGAATACACACACACACACAAACACGCACGCACACACACACACACACACACACACATACACACACACACACACACATACAAATTAAGATATAAACTCAAATTAGGCAATCATACTCATACATTTATAAATTCGACTTAAAATGCGTATTACATATATTAATACCTCTTTTACTTGTTTCAGTCATTTGACTGCGGCCATCTGAAGCACTGCCTTTAGTCGAGCAAATTGACCCCAGGACTTATTCTTTGTAAGCCTAGTATTTATACTATCGGTCACTTTTGCCGAACCGCTAAATTACGGGGACGTAAACACACCAGCTTCGGTTGTCAAGCGAATTTGGGAGGGCAAACACAGACACACAAACACACACACACACACACACACACACACACACACACACACACACACACACACACACACACACACACACACACACTCGCGCACATATGAATACTTTTAAATTTATTTATAAAATATAAATATACATATTTAAATATAGATTAAAATACATGTAAATAAAACCTATGTGGGATACATATGGAAGGAAGTAAGAGAAATAGAGGACTGAAAAAAGAATTTTTGTACTGAAATTAAGAGAGGTTAAGAGTTTCGATTAAAAGATCCATAGAGTTCGGTGTATTTTTAATAATATAAATGATATATAAGGTATATAATACAGTTCGAGAGGATTCACTTCCAACAGCCGTTTCTAGAGTTCATGCCCTGGTAGAAAAATAAAATATTTTGTCTCGGGTTCAACCCGAACACTTTTTAGCAGTTCTATATATTTCTTAAGAAAGAACAATAATAATATTATACATACATATATATATATATACTTATATATATATATATATATATATATATATATATATATATTTACACACACACACACTCTCTCTCTCATGCTGTTGAGACACTGCTTCTGTAGTGGTCAAGTATGTTTCCTATTCAGTAAGGTGACTCACCTACATGTCAGTCACACAATTAAATTGCGACTGACATGCGAAGCATACAATAAATACAGAGCCAGGATCTGCAGTATCATTGGTATTCATTCTTCTTCCTTTCTTTTTTTTCTTGTGGGTTTTACCTGAAATCAGTTTGCAAGGCAATAACCTAACCAGGAATTATTTTCAGTTCTACCTGGAACATAAAAAAAGCACATTCCAGCGCTTCTTGTTGCAGAACCTTATCAAAATGAACTTCGTTTTTTTTTTAATACCACATAATCAGAATAGGAACCCACCTATATTTCATGGATTTTTCTGTAAACAAGGAGAAATTCATATAATTCATGGGTAGTCGTTTTTCTAAGGGTAATTGAGATAAAATTGATTATTATTGAATAAAATCAGGTGTCATTTCTGTTATTTATGAAACCAAGCTGTACAGAGGACTTGCTGTTTATACATACATACATACATACATACATACATACATACACACACTCAGAGCACATACAAATACATGTGCGCGTGCGCATTAATGTTTGTTTTAGAGTTAATTTTTATATATAAATAATACAACGTTAGATAGTGTTTAGTGGCGTTCATATTTATTCTTGGCGGTTTGTAAGCTGAAACCTGAGTCATTGTCAACTTTTACTTTGAAAAAATAAATGGATAAATAACTACGTAAAATGAATCACTACACACGTATACTCAAGCGTTTGCTTCCCAACCACATGAGGAAAGACTTCCGCCCGTCCTTACCCACCATTTTCTCCGAAATTTACTCTCTTTTACTCTTTACTCTTTACTCTTTTATTTGTCTTAGTCATTTGACTGCGGCCATGCTGGAGCACCGCCTTTAGTCGAGCAAATCGACCCCAGGACTTATTTTTTGTATGCCTAGTACTTATTCTATCGGTTCTTTTGCCGAACCGCTACGTTACGGGGACGTAAACACACCAGCATCGGTTGTCAAGCGATGTTGGGGGGGACAAACATAGACACACAAACAAGCACACACACACTCACACACATATATATACATATATACGATGGGCTTCTTTCAGTTTCTGTCTACCAAGTCCACTCACAAGGCTTTAGTCGGCCCGACGCTATAGTAGAAGACACTTGCCCAATTTTTTTTTTACCAAAAATCCCTGTTTTCGGATACGGAGGTTCCGGAAAATTGCCAAAAATCGGTATTGTGAAATTTTCCTCCCCTTTCCCCCCAACTTCTTCAATTTTGACCTTTTTCCCCAATACTAATCCTAAAACCCTAACCGTAACCGTAAACTCTAACCCTAAACTCTAACCCTAACCCTAAAACCCTAACCCTAACCCTAAAACCCTAACCGTAAGTACAGAAATGTTTTGAAATTTTTGTCCGAATCAATATGTCCGTATTTTTCCGCATATTTATAAAAAAAAAAAAATTTTTTTTTTTAAATTTTACAAAGATTTTTGGAAATTTTTTTCAGTATCATAATGTCCGTGTTTTCCCGCATATTCTGAAAAAAAAACAAAAAAACTGAAAAAAGTTAAAAATGACGAAAATGGGGTGGTAATTTAGAAATGTCGATTTTTGCCAGTTTTTTATACAGATTCGTATTCCCCGTAGTCGAAAAAAAAAAAAAAATTTAAGGGTGGGATTTGTTTTTGGGCGGGGGAAGTCTTGAGCGGATTTGGCAGGTGGAAACTGAAAGAAGCCATATATATATATATATATATATGTGCTTATGTTCCCGTAATTTAGCGGTTCGTCAAAGGAGACTTGTGGAATAAGTACCTGACTTAATAAACAATAGGGTCGAATTGTTCGAATAAGAACCTTCAGAGGCAGTGGCGGCTCGCAGATAAAATTAGAAGGAGAGCTGCTTCAGAAAACTTTTAGCCGTTGTTTTAATAATGTGTAAAAGGAAACAAACATATAAAAAGAAATATACATAAACTTGATCAGTTCACATTTTAGCCACTGCCGGGTAGTGTGTTTAATTTGTTCACTAAACACCGCCGCGAATTCCCCTTGTTTTTCAAAAATACCCACTAAATCACAAAATAAGGGGTGTGTGGAATCTGCCCTATCTTTCAAATCCTGGCAGCAACACTGTAGCTGGAAGCAGGATAATAATCTAATTTTACACTTAATCACATTCAAGAATATAAACACGTTTTTAAGCACAACACACGCGGAGTCAAAAAGAAACACTACCTTTCACCAGCACACCGGGGTCGGCACTGCGTGAACCATAATGCTCTCTCTCCCTAGCATGCAGCTTTCTATCTCGGACATGTGAGCATGCGCACAACAGCCAAACACCGAGTCGCTGGAACTGTGAAGCGCACAGTTCTATATAAGGATTTTTGTATTTTTTTCCTAAACTAGGGAATGGCTACTGACATTACAGAAAAAAAAATGGACTTATTATATTGAATGTTATCGATAATATCGAGAGGAAATAGGGGGTGCTGCAGTTCCGAAGTGCCTTTACACGAACCGCCACTGTTCTAGGGTATTAAGATACTATTAAGATAGAAAAACGCATTTAGTCCATAAAAACATAGAAGCACGCACATAAAAATTTACATTACAAATTAACAACAAACAAGATGAGGACAAATATCTGTCAAATGTGAATAAAGTAAATAATGTACATAATTCCTCATCTCTTAAATATAGAACTGTATATGACAGTGTTGTTAAAAATATCGCTTCGGCGCTATGTGAGTTATTTGAACACGCTTTTTTCAAGCTAGTCTTTAACTTTACCTCCTTGTTTCTGTTCTTTATGTCTTGTCTTTACGGGATTGTTCTCATTACTTTGCCTCTTAACTACCTCTCTCTCTCTCTCTCTCTCTCTCTCTCTCTCTCTCTCGCTATTTACACCAGCTTTCTTTCTTTAAACTTTTACATTTGTAAGCACAACAAGACGCCACGATTTTGTCAATCTCCTCTTGAAAAGAAAGGCTAGACTTGCTGTAACAACATCATCTGGACTGGTCGCTAGTTGCACAACTTCGACATCATGTGCATACCACTTGCGAATTATGGTTATTAGGTAATATTTGGCTTCCTGAAACAGCTGTCGAGGTAAGATATTATGATAAATTTAATACACGCACACACATATATATATTTCTTCGACTAAAGGCGATGCTCCAGCAAGGGTAAAAAAACTTTTTACCCTCACCCATTTATTACATTCAGTAGTGTAATTGCTATGCAATGAAAAAACACTTGTGGATTGATAATTGGGTATTCTACTAGCAGTATATTGGATCGATATTATCCCTTAGTTGGTTGGATTCACAACCTCTAACCCTCTTGGAATTAAATTAATATTTGAATGAAGACTATCTATTACTACCACTTGTCTGTATATAAACTATCTCTGCATTGTTTATAACATTGCTTATGAGAGTGAGTACATTTGAGTATGGTATAGTAGACCCTCAAAATGAATACTGCTGGAAAAATGGAGCTGATAAAAATGGGCTCATCACTGAAGGCATACCTATCCCACCTAAAGACACATATAATAAGGAACTAATCTTCAGAGTAAATGAATTCATTCATAGAATTCGATGGAAGCTACGTTATATATTTTAATAATTACTGGTATTTTTATACATTGTATATGTTATACATGTATGTATATTGTTATAATACATGTATGTATATTGTTATAATTGTTTTTTTTTTTTAATAAATAAATAGACATAATATAATGTCTAAAAGTTGATGAATACCACCTCTTGATCCCCTTCATTTTCTTATTGCTATATATATATATATATATATATATATAGTAAATCCAAACAAAGAAGAACAAACAAGAAAGAACAACAACGCGGGGACGTGGTGCAGATACTGTATTATCAGACGCTCAGGAAAGGAAGGAAAGAGGATTTAACGTTTCGAGCCTTGCGCTTCTTCAGAAATAGCGGAAAGTCCAGAGGAAGGGAAGACGGAGGAAGAAAATCGCCAACGATGCACACGCGGTTACATTTTGAAATGACTGGAAGGAAGCTGATGGAAATAGTGAGATAGAGGGGTAGTCAAGAGGCAAAGTAATAACAATCTCGTAAAGATTAGATATAAAGAACAAAAATAAGAAGATAAAGTTAAAGGCTAGCTTGGTAAAAGCGTGGTCAAATAACTCACATATTACCGAAGCGATATTTTTAACAACACAGTCGTACTTACGCTTGTTCATTAGAAGCTAATGAGAGGAGATGGGAAGAATGATGAACGTGTGTTTAGATCTAACATAGGACAAACTAGAAATATTGTTTACAGGAAAATAATACGAGATTTTACAATTTATTTCATTCTGAATGTTATAAACGCTCTTACATTAAATGTGTAAACACATTGTAACATTAAATACTTTTTAGTGGAATACATATATATTCATGACGGCTGAAAATCTGAAACTTCTGGGTCACTGTCAACCTTTTACTTGAAATAAACAAATAAATAAATACATACATGCATACATACATACGTAAGGTAGTCTACCCGTGAGTCAACAACCGGGTTACTAACTCCCACTTTGAAGGGTGTGCGTCTGCAATCCAGGAACAGAAAATATCTACAAAATACCTAATGCACACAAGGGACAGTAACGTAGGAGATGCACCAAAATGTGATAATCGAGGCAGACTTTGTGGAGTCAACACCGAAGATATCACCCACGTCATAAGCAGTTGTCCAAAAATGTCATCGCAGTATTGTCTGTCAATGAGATATGATATTGTTGCTACGACACTGTATAGTACTGAGGGGCCAAAGAAATAAGATCCCACAGTATGTTAGAGGCCATAACCACTCATAATAAGAACGAGTACAGGTGGAATGTCCCAGTGAAAACCTCAATGAAATGTAAGCATAATAGACCTGAAATAGTGATGTAGGACTGAGAAGAGATACCCAGGTCACAAGTTTAGGTTTATACCTGTGATTATCGGGAAACTAGGATATGTAAAAAACAGCCTAAATACCGATCTTGAGAAATTAGGCTTCTCAAAACCAGAAAAGAGAAAGCTGATTGGAGGGCTACAGATCCAAGCCATTACTGGAACTCTAAAAATTTCCTGGGTGCCATTGCTAACCACTTGGCCATACGCTTTCACTACATGAAGAAGTATAGCTGAATACCCCATAAAGCAACTTCAGTAGTTATATCTTTGTATTGTCAGACTTTGGTAAGCGATAACCTAACTAGGAATACTTTTCCAACTCCATTTGGACTCCAGGGAAGCAAATTTTAGCTTCCCCCTACCAATCCCTACTAAAAGAGACTAACAGACCATCTTCTTATCTGTAGTAAATTTGGGTTTATAATCATTGATGTATGTATGATCTTAATGTGATAGTATTGTGTGATGTTTCTCTCAAATCTTTCGTTGATAGCTTATTGACTTCCATATAGATATGTTGAAAAAAGCTACATTTATGAAGTTCTTGGCCACTTGTTCCCAATGTCGACGAGGGCTGAAATGCAGAGTTACTCTCTGTGCCCTACATCCATACCGACCTAAATCTATTCCGCTTGATGCTTGAACTCTCTATCGAGGTCATCAAGATACTTGAACTTGAGCTGAAGCCGACTGGATAGATCACAGTATTTTAATAGCATGATAAAAAATTTTTTTTAAATCCCAAGACTTTTGGCTGTTTGAGATTTAGAAACTTCTGACAATATTGCATTCCACTAAGTACCAGTCGTCTGGAGTGAGCAGGAAGAAACTCTCAATTTGTTGTAAATTCCATACTGGAAATTTCTATCATCTGGTGTTCTTCTAAATGTACTCAACTTCACTTGCTTGAGTATCTTCGACAAAAGGTCTCGGAAATCATTTCATGCATTTGTTTCTTCCATGCAAGATGAATTCCTGCTGAGGGCACGATTTGAATACACACACACACACAAACACGCACGCACACACACACACACACACACACACATACACACACACACACACACATACAAATTAAGATATAAACTCAAATTAGGCAATCATACTCATACATTTATAAATTCGACTTAAAATGCGTATTACATATATTAATACCTCTTTTACTTGTTTCAGTCATTTGACTGCGGCCATCTGAAGCACTGCCTTTAGTCGAGCAAATTGACCCCAGGACTTATTCTTTGTAAGCCTAGTATTTATACTATCGGTCACTTTTGCCGAACCGCTAAATTACGGGGACGTAAACACACCAGCTTCGGTTGTCAAGCGAATTTGGGAGGGCAAACACAGACACACAAACACACACACACACACACACACACACACACACACACACACACACACACACACACACACACACACACACACTCGCGCACATATGAATACTTTTAAATTTATTTATAAAATATAAATATACATATTTAAATATAGATTAAAATACATGTAAATAAAACCTATGTGGGATACATATGGAAGGAAGTAAGAGAAATAGAGGACTGAAAAAAGAATTTTTGTACTGAAATTAAGAGAGGTTAAGAGTTTCGATTAAAAGATCCATAGAGTTCGGTGTATTTTTAATAATATAAATGATATATAAGGTATATAATACAGTTCGAGAGGATTCACTTCCAACAGCCGTTTCTAGAGTTCATGCCCTGGTAGAAAAATAAAATATTTTGTCTCGGGTTCAACCCGAACACTTTTTAGCAGTTCTATATATTTCTTAAGAAAGAACAATAATAATATTATACATACATATATATATATATACTTATATATATATATATATATATATATATATATATATATATATATTTACACACACACACACTCTCTCTCTCATGCTGTTGAGACACTGCTTCTGTAGTGGTCAAGTATGTTTCCTATTCAGTAAGGTGACTCACCTACATGTCAGTCACACAATTAAATTGCGACTGACATGCGAAGCATACAATAAATACAGAGCCAGGATCTGCAGTATCATTGGTATTCATTCTTCTTCCTTTCTTTTTTTTCTTGTGGGTTTTACCTGAAATCAGTTTGCAAGGCAATAACCTAACCAGGAATTATTTTCAGTTCTACCTGGAACATAAAAAGAGCACATTCCAGCGCTTCTTGTTGCAGAACCTTATCAAAATGAACTTCGTTTTTTTTTTAATACCACATAATCAGAATAGGAACCCACCTATATTTCATGGATTTTTCTGTAAACAAGGAGAAATTCATATAATTCATGGGTAGTCGTTTTTCTAAGGGTAATTGAGATAAAATTGATTATTATTGAATAAAATCAGGTGTCATTTCTGTTATTTATGAAACCAAGCTGTACAGAGGACTTGCTGTTTATACATACATACATACATACATACATACATACACACACTCAGAGCACATACAAATACATGTGCGCGTGCGCATTAATGTTTGTTTTAGAGTTAATTTTTATATATAAATAATACAACGTTAGATAGTGTTTAGTGGCGTTCATATTTATTCTTGGCGGTTTGTAAGCTGAAACCTGAGTCATTGTCAACTTTTACTTTGAAAAAATAAATGGATAAATAACTACGTAAAATGAATCACTACACACGTATACTCAAGCGTTTGCTTCCCAACCACATGAGGAAAGACTTCCGCCCGTCCTTACCCACCATTTTCTCCGAAATTTACTCTCTTTTACTCTTTACTCTTTACTCTTTTATTTGTCTTAGTCATTTGACTGCGGCCATGCTGGAGCACCGCCTTTAGTCGAGCAAATCGACCCCAGGACTTATTTTTTGTATGCCTAGTACTTATTCTATCGGTTCTTTTGCCGAACCGCTACGTTACGGGGACGTAAACACACCAGCATCGGTTGTCAAGCGATGTTGGGGGGGACAAACATAGACACACAAACAAGCACACACACACTCACACACATATATATACATATATACGATGGGCTTCTTTCAGTTTCTGTCTACCAAGTCCACTCACAAGGCTTTAGTCGGCCCGACGCTATAGTAGAAGACACTTGCCCAATTTTTTTTTTACCAAAAATCCCTGTTTTCGGATACGGAGGTTCCGGAAAATTGCCAAAAATCGGTATTGTGAAATTTTCCTCCCCTTTCCCCCCAACTTCTTCAATTTTGACCTTTTTCCCCAATACTAATCCTAAAACCCTAACCGTAACCGTAAACTCTAACCCTAAACTCTAACCCTAACCCTAAAACCCTAACCCTAACCCTAAAACCCTAACCGTAAGTACAGAAATGTTTTGAAATTTTTGTCCGAATCAATATGTCCGTATTTTTCCGCATATTTATAAAAAAAAAAAAATTTTTTATTAAAAATTTTACAAAGATTTTTGGAAATTTTTTTCAGTATCATAATGTCCGTATTTTCCCGCATATTCTGAAAAAAAAACAAAAAAACTGAAAAAAGTTAAAAATGACGAAAATGGGGTGGTAATTTAGAAATGTCGATTTTTGCCAGTTTTTTATACAGATTCGTATTCCCCGTAGTCGAAAAAAAAAAAAAAAATTTAAGGGTGGGATTTGTTTTTGGGCGGGGGAAGTCTTGAGCGGATTTGGCAGGTGGAAACTGAAAGAAGCCATATATATATATATATATATATGTGCTTATGTTCCCGTAATTTAGCGGTTCGTCAAAGGAGACTTGTGGAATAAGTACCTGACTTAATAAACAATAGGGTCGAATTGTTCGAATAAGAACCTTCAGAGGCAGTGGCGGCTCGCAGATAAAATTAGAAGGAGAGCTGCTTCAGAAAACTTTTAGCCGTTGTTTTAATATTGTGTAAAAGGAAACAAACATATAAAAAGAAATATACATAAACTTGATCAGTTCACATTTTAGCCACTGCCGGGTAGTGTGTTTAATTTGTTCACTAAACACCGCCGCGAATTCCCCTTGTTTTTCAAAAATACCCACTAAATCACAAAATAAGGGGTGTGTGGAATCTGCCCTATCTTTCAAATCCTGGCAGCAACACTGTAGCTGGAAGCAGGATAATAATCTAATTTTACACTTAATCACATTCAAGAATATAAACACGTTTTTAAGCACAACACACGCGGAGTCAAAAAGAAACACTACCTTTCACCAGCACACCGGGGTCGGCACTGCGTGAACCATAATGCTCTCTCTCCCTAGCATGCAGCTTTCTATCTCGGACATGTGAGCATGCGCACAACAGCCAAACACCGAGTCGCTGGAACTGTGAAGCGCACAGTTCTATATAAGGATTTTTGTATTTTTTTCCTAAACTAGGGAATGGCTACTGACATTACAGAAAAAAAAATGGACTTATTATATTGAATGTTATCGATAATATCGAGAGGAAATAGGGGGTGCTGCAGTTCCGAAGTGCCTTTACACGAACCGCCACTGTTCTAGGGTATTAAGATACTATTAAGATAGAAAAACGCATTTAGTCCATAAAAACATAGAAGCACGCACATAAAAATTTACATTACAAATTAACAACAAACAAGATGAGGACAAATATCTGTCAAATGTGAATAAAGTAAATAATGTACATAATTCCTCATCTCTTAAATATAGAACTGTATATGACAGTGTTGTTAAAAATATCGCTTCGGCGCTATGTGAGTTATTTGAACACGCTTTTTTCAAGCTAGTCTTTAACTTTACCTCCTTGTTTCTGTTCTTTATGTCTTGTCTTTACGGGATTGTTCTCATTACTTTGCCTCTTAACTACCTCTCTCTCTCTCTCTCTCTCTCTCTCTCTCTCTCTCTCTCTCTCTCTCTCTCTCGCTATTTACACCAGCTTTCTTTCTTTAAACTTTTACATTTGTAAGCACAACAAGACGCCACGATTTTGTCAATCTCCTCTTGAAAAGAAAGGCTAGACTTGCTGTAACAACATCATCTGGACTGGTCGCTAGTTGCACAACTTCGACATCATGTGCATACCACTTGCGAATTATGGTTATTAGGTAATATTTGGCTTCCTGAAACAGCTGTCGAGGTAAGATATTATGATAAATTTAATACACGCACACACATATATATATTTCTTCGACTAAAGGCGATGCTCCAGCAAGGGTAAAAAAACTTTTTACCCTCACCCATTTATTACATTCAGTAGTGTAATTGCTATGCAATGAAAAAACACTTGTGGATTGATAATTGGGTATTCTACTAGCAGTATATTGGATCGATATTATCCCTTAGTTGGTTGGATTCACAACCTCTAACCCTCTTGGAATTAAATTAATATTTGAATGAAGACTATCTATTACTACCACTTGTCTGTATATAAACTATCTCTGCATTGTTTATAACATTGCTTATGAGAGTGAGTACATTTGAGTATGGTATAGTAGACCCTCAAAATGAATACTGCTGGAAAAATGGAGCTGATAAAAATGGGCTCATCACTGAAGGCATACCTATCCCACCTAAAGACACATATAATAAGGAACTAATCTTCAGAGTAAATGAATTCATTCATAGAATTCGATGGAAGCTACGTTATATATTTTAATAATTACTGGTATTTTTATACATTGTATATGTTATACATGTATGTATATTGTTATAATTGTTTTTTTTTTTTAATAAATAAATAGACATAATATAATGTCTAAAAGTTGATGAATACCACCTCTTGATCCCCTTCATTTTCTTATTGCTATATATATATATATATATATATATATAGTAAATCCAAACAAAGAAGAACAAACAAGAAAGAACAACAACGCGGGGACGTGGTGCAGATACTGTATTATCAGACGCTCAGGAAAGGAAGGAAAGAGGATTTAACGTTTCGAGCCTTGCGCTTCTTCAGAAATAGCGGAAAGTCCAGAGGAAGGGAAGACGGAGGAAGAAAATCGCCAACGATGCACACGCGGTTACATTTTGAAATGACTGGAAGGAAGCTGATGGAAATAGTGAGATAGAGGGGTAGTCAAGAGGCAAAGTAATAACAATCTCGTAAAGATTAGATATAAAGAACAAAAATAAGAAGATAAAGTTAAAGGCTAGCTTGGTAAAAGCGTGGTCAAATAACTCACATATTACCGAAGCGATATTTTTAACAACACAGTCGTACTTACGCTTGTTCATTAGAAGCTAATGAGAGGAGATGGGAAGAATGATGAACGTGTGTTTAGATCTAACATAGGACAAACTAGAAATATTGTTTACAGGAAAATAATACGAGATTTTACAATTTATTTCATTCTGAATGTTATAAACGCTCTTACATTAAATGTGTAAACACATTGTAACATTAAATACTTTTTAGTGGAATACATATATATTCATGACGGCTGAAAATCTGAAACTTCTGGGTCACTGTCAACCTTTTACTTGAAATAAACAAATAAATAAATACATACATGCATACATACATACGTAAGGTAGTCTACCCGTGAGTCAACAACCGGGTTACTAACTCCCACTTTGAAGGGTGTGCGTCTGCAATCCAGGAACAGAAAATATCTACAAAATACCTAATGCACACAAGGGACAGTAACGTAGGAGATGCACCAAAATGTGATAATCGAGGCAGACTTTGTGGAGTCAACACCGAAGATATCACCCACGTCATAAGCAGTTGTCCAAAAATGTCATCGCAGTATTGTCTGTCAATGAGATATGATATTGTTGCTACGACACTGTATAGTACTGAGGGGCCAAAGAAATAAGATCCCACAGTATGTTAGAGGCCATAACCACTCATAATAAGAACGAGTACAGGTGGAATGTCCCAGTGAAAACCTCAATGAAATGTAAGCATAATAGACCTGAAATAGTGATGTAGGACTGAGAAGAGATACCCAGGTCACAAGTTTAGGTTTATACCTGTGATTATCGGGAAACTAGGATATGTAAAAAACAGCCTAAATACCGATCTTGAGAAATTAGGCTTCTCAAAACCAGAAAAGAGAAAGCTGATTGGAGGGCTACAGATCCAAGCCATTACTGGAACTCTAAAAATTTCCTGGGTGCCATTGCTAACCACTTGGCCATACGCTTTCACTACATGAAGAAGTATAGCTGAATACCCCATAAAGCAACTTCAGTAGTTATATCTTTGTATTGTCAGACTTTGGTAAGCGATAACCTAACTAGGAATACTTTTCCAACTCCATTTGGACTCCAGGGAAGCAAATTTTAGCTTCCCCCTACCAATCCCTACTAAAAGAGACTAACAGACCATCTTCTTATCTGTAGTAAATTTGGGTTTATAATCATTGATGTATGTATGATCTTAATGTGATAGTATTGTGTGATGTTTCTCTCAAATCTTTCGTTGATAGCTTATTGACTTCCATATAGATATGTTGAAAAAAGCTACATTTATGAAGTTCTTGGCCACTTGTTCCCAATGTCGACGAGGGCTGAAATGCAGAGTTACTCTCTGTGCCCTACATCCATACCGACCTAAATCTATTCCGCTTGATGCTTGAACTCTCTATCGAGGTCATCAAGATACTTGAACTTGAGCTGAAGCCGACTGGATAGATCACAGTATTTTAATAGCATGATAAAAAATTTTTTTTAAATCCCAAGACTTTTGGCTGTTTGAGATTTAGAAACTTCTGACAATATTGCATTCCACTAAGTACCAGTCGTCTGGAGTGAGCAGGAAGAAACTCTCAATTTGTTGTAAATTCCATACTGGAAATTTCTATCATCTGGTGTTCTTCTAAATGTACTCAACTTCACTTGCTTGAGTATCTTCGACAAAAGGTCTCGGAAATCATTTCATGCATTTGTTTCTTCCATGCAAGATGAATTCCTGCTGAGGGCACGATTTGAATACACACACACACACAAACACGCACGCACACACACACACACACACACATACACACACACACACACACACACACACACACACATACAAATTAAGATATAAACTCAAATTAGGCAATCATACTCATACATTTATAAATTCGACTTAAAATGCGTATTACATATATTAATACCTCTTTTACTTGTTTCAGTCATTTGACTGCGGCCATCTGAAGCACTGCCTTTAGTCGAGCAAATTGACCCCAGGACTTATTCTTTGTAAGCCTAGTATTTATACTATCGGTCACTTTTGCCGAACCGCTAAATTACGGGGACGTAAACACACCAGCTTCGGTTGTCAAGCGAATTTGGGAGGGCAAACACAGACACACAACACACACACACACACACACACACACACACACACACACACACACACACACACACACACTCGCGCACATATGAATACTTTTAAATCTATTTATAAAATATAAATATACATATTTAAATATAGATTAAAATACATGTAAATAAAACCTATGTGGGATACATATGGAAGGAAGTAAGAGAAATAGAGGACTGAAAAAAGAATTTTTGTACTGAAATTAAGAGAGGTTAAGAGTTTCGATTAAAAGATCCATAGAGTTCGGTGTATTTTTAATAATATAAATGATATATAAGGTATATAATACAGTTCGAGAGGATTCACTTCCAACAGCCGTTTCTAGAGTTCATGCCCTGGTAGAAAAATAAAATATTTTGTCTCGGGTTCAACCCGAACACTTTTTAGCAGTTCTATATATTTCTTAAGAAAGAACAATAATAATATTATACATACATATATATATATATACTTATATATATATATATATATATATATATATATATATATATATATATATATTTACACACACACACACTCTCTCTCTCATGCTGTTGAGACACTGCTTCTGTAGTGGTCAAGTATGTTTCCTATTCAGTAAGGTGACTCACCTACATGTCAGTCACACAATTAAATTGCGACTGACATGCGAAGCATACAATAAATACAGAGCCAGGATCTGCAGTATCATTGGTATTCATTCTTCTTCCTTTCTTTTTTTTCTTGTGGGTTTTACCTGAAATCAGTTTGCAAGGCAATAACCTAACCAGGAATTATTTTCAGTTCTACCTGGAACATAAAAAAAGCACATTCCAGCGCTTCTTGTTGCAGAACCTTATCAAAATGAACTTCGTTTTTTTTTTAATACCACATAATCAGAATAGGAACCCACCTATATTTCATGGATTTTTCTGTAAACAAGGAGAAATTCATATAATTCATGGGTAGTCGTTTTTCTAAGGGTAATTGAGATAAAATTGATTATTATTGAATAAAATCAGGTGTCATTTCTGTTATTTATGAAACCAAGCTGTACAGAGGACTTGCTGTTTATACATACATACATACATACATACATACATACACACACTCAGAGCACATACAAATACATGTGCGCGTGCGCATTAATGTTTGTTTTAGAGTTAATTTTTATATATAAATAATACAACGTTAGATAGTGTTTAGTGGCGTTCATATTTATTCTTGGCGGTTTGTAAGCTGAAACCTGAGTCATTGTCAACTTTTACTTTGAAAAAATAAATGGATAAATAACTACGTAAAATGAATCACTACACACGTATACTCAAGCGTTTGCTTCCCAACCACATGAGGAAAGACTTCCGCCCGTCCTTACCCACCATTTTCTCCGAAATCTACTCTCTTTTACTCTTTACTCTTTACTCTTTTATTTGTCTTAGTCATTTGACTGCGGCCATGCTGGAGCACCGCCTTTAGTCGAGCAAATCGACCCCAGGACTTATTTTTTGTATGCCTAGTACTTATTCTATCGGTTCTTTTGCCGAACCGCTACGTTACGGGGACGTAAACACACCAGCATCGGTTGTCAAGCGATGTTGGGGGGGACAAACATAGACACACAAACAAGCACACACACACTCACACACATATATATACATATATACGATGGGCTTCTTTCAGTTTCTGTCTACCAAGTCCACTCACAAGGCTTTAGTCGGCCCGACGCTATAGTAGAAGACACTTGCCCAATTTTTTTTTTTACCAAAAATCCCTGTTTTCGGATACGGAGGTTCCGGAAAATTGCCAAAAATCGGTATTGTGAAATTTTCCTCCCCTTTCCCCCCAACTTCTTCAATTTTGACCTTTTTCCCCAATACTAATCCTAAAACCCTAACCGTAACCGTAAACTCTAACCCTAAACTCTAACCCTAACCCTAAAACCCTAACCCTAACCCTAAAACCCTAACCGTAAGTACAGAAATGTTTTGAAATTTTTGTCCGAATCAATATGTCCGTATTTTTCCGCATATTTATAAAAAAAAAAAAATTTTTTATTAAAAATTTTACAAAGATTTTTGGAAATTTTTTTCAGTATCATAATGTCCGTATTTTCCCGCATATTCTGAAAAAAAAACAAAAAAACTGAAAAAAGTTAAAAATGACGAAAATGGGGTGGTAATTTAGAAATGTCGATTTTTGCCAGTTTTTTATACAGATTCGTATTCCCCGTAGTCGAAAAAAAAAAAAAAAATTTAAGGGTGGGATTTGTTTTTGGGCGGGGGAAGTCTTGAGCGGATTTGGCAGGTGGAAACTGAAAGAAGCCATATATATATATATATATATATATGTGCTTATGTTCCCGTAATTTAGCGGTTCGTCAAAGGAGACTTGTGGAATAAGTACCTGACTTAATAAACAATAGGGTCGAATTGTTCGAATAAGAACCTTCAGAGGCAGTGGCGGCTCGCAGATAAAATTAGAAGGAGAGCTGCTTCAGAAAACTTTTAGCCGTTGTTTTAATATTGTGTAAAAGGAAACAAACATATAAAAAGAAATATACATAAACTTGATCAGTTCACATTTTAGCCACTGCCGGGTAGTGTGTTTAATTTGTTCACTAAACACCGCCGCGAATTCCCCTTGTTTTTCAAAAATACCCACTAAATCACAAAATAAGGGGTGTGTGGAATCTGCCCTATCTTTCAAATCCTGGCAGCAACACTGTAGCTGGAAGCAGGATAATAATCTAATTTTACACTTAATCACATTCAAGAATATAAACACGTTTTTAAGCACAACACACGCGGAGTCAAAAAGAAACACTACCTTTCACCAGCACATCGGGGTCGGCACTGCGTGAACCATAATGCTCTCTCTCCCTAGCATGCAGCTTTCTATCTCGGACATGTGAGCATGCGCACAACAGCCAAACACCGAGTCGCTGGAACTGTGAAGCGCACAGTTCTATATAAGGATTTTTGTATTTTTTTCCTAAACTAGGGAATGGCTACTGACATTACAGAAAAAAAAATGGACTTATTATATTGAATGTTATCGATAATATCGAGAGGAAATAGGGGGTGCTGCAGTTCCGAAGTGCCTTTACACGAACCGCCACTGTTCTAGGGTATTAAGATACTATTAAGATAGAAAAACGCATTTAGTCCATAAAAACATAGAAGCACGCACATAAAAATTTACATTACAAATTAACAACAAACAAGATGAGGACAAATATCTGTCAAATGTGAATAAAGTAAATAATGTACATAATTCCTCATCTCTTAAATATAGAACTGTATATGACAGTGTTGTTAAAAATATCGCTTCGGCGCTATGTGAGTTATTTGAACACGCTTTTTTCAAGCTAGTCTTTAACTTTACCTCCTTGTTTCTGTTCTTTATGTCTTGTCTTTACGGGATTGTTCTCATTACTTTGCCTCTTAACTACCTCTCTCTCTCTCTCTCTCTCTCTCTCTCTCTCGCTATTTACACCAGCTTTCTTTCTTTAAACTTTTACATTTGTAAGCACAACAAGACGCCACGATTTTGTCAATCTCCTCTTGAAAAGAAAGGCTAGACTTGCTGTAACAACATCATCTGGACTGGTCGCTAGTTGCACAACTTCGACATCATGTGCATACCACTTGCGAATTATGGTTATTAGGTAATATTTGGCTTCCTGAAACAGCTGTCGAGGTAAGATATTATGATAAATTTAATACACGCACACACATATATATATTTCTTCGACTAAAGGCGATGCTCCAGCAAGGGTAAAAAAACTTTTTACCCTCACCCATTTATTACATTCAGTAGTGTAATTGCTATGCAATGAAAAAACACTTGTGGATTGATAATTGGGTATTCTACTAGCAGTATATTGGATCGATATTATCCCTTAGTTGGTTGGATTCACAACCTCTAACCCTCTTGGAATTAAATTAATATTTGAATGAAGACTATCTATTACTACCACTTGTCTGTATATAAACTATCTCTGCATTGTTTATAACATTGCTTATGAGAGTGAGTACATTTGAGTATGGTATAGTAGACCCTCAAAATGAATACTGCTGGAAAAATGGAGCTGATAAAAATGGGCTCATCACTGAAGGCATACCTATCCCACCTAAAGACACATATAATAAGGAACTAATCTTCAGAGTAAATGAATTCATTCATAGAATTCGATGGAAGCTACGTTATATATTTTAATAATTACTGGTATTTTTATACATTGTATATGTTATACATGTATGTATATTGTTATAATTGTTTTTTTTTTTAATAAATAAATAGACATAATATAATGTCTAAAAGTTGATGAATACCACCTCTTGATCCCCTTCATTTTCTTATTGCTATATATATATATATATATATATATATAGTAAATCCAAACAAAGAAGAACAAACAAGAAAGAACAACAACGCGGGGACGTGGTGCAGATACTGTATTATCAGACGCTCAGGAAAGGAAGGAAAGAGGATTTAACGTTTCGAGCCTTGCGCTTCTTCAGAAATAGCGGAAAGTCCAGAGGAAGGGAAGACGGAGGAAGAAAATCGCCAACGATGCACACGCGGTTACATTTTGAAATGACTGGAAGGAAGCTGATGGAAATAGTGAGATAGAGGGGTAGTCAAGAGGCAAAGTAATAACAATCTCGTAAAGATTAGATATAAAGAACAAAAATAAGAAGATAAAGTTAAAGGCTAGCTTGGTAAAAGCGTGGTCAAATAACTCACATATTACCGAAGCGATATTTTTAACAACACAGTCGTACTTACGCTTGTTCATTAGAAGCTAATGAGAGGAGATGGGAAGAATGATGAACGTGTGTTTAGATCTAACATAGGACAAACTAGAAATATTGTTTACAGGAAAATAATACGAGATTTTACAATTTATTTCATTCTGAATGTTATAAACGCTCTTACATTAAATGTGTAAACACATTGTAACATTAAATACTTTTTAGTGGAATACATATATATTCATGACGGCTGAAAATCTGAAACTTCTGGGTCACTGTCAACCTTTTACTTGAAATAAACAAATAAATAAATACATACATGCATACATACATACGTAAGGTAGTCTACCCGTGAGTCAACAACCGGGTTACTAACTCCCACTTTGAAGGGTGTGCGTCTGCAATCCAGGAACAGAAAATATCTACAAAATACCTAATGCACACAAGGGACAGTAACGTAGGAGATGCACCAAAATGTGATAATCGAGGCAGACTTTGTGGAGTCAACACCGAAGATATCACCCACGTCATAAGCAGTTGTCCAAAAATGTCATCGCAGTATTGTCTGTCAATGAGATATGATATTGTTGCTACGACACTGTATAGTACTGAGGGGCCAAAGAAATAAGATCCCACAGTATGTTAGAGGCCATAACCACTCATAATAAGAACGAGTACAGGTGGAATGTCCCAGTGAAAACCTCAATGAAATGTAAGCATAATAGACCTGAAATAGTGATGTAGGACTGAGAAGAGATACCCAGGTCACAAGTTTAGGTTTATACCTGTGATTATCGGGAAACTAGGATATGTAAAAAACAGCCTAAATACCGATCTTGAGAAATTAGGCTTCTCAAAACCAGAAAAGAGAAAGCTGATTGGAGGGCTACAGATCCAAGCCATTACTGGAACTCTAAAAATTTCCTGGGTGCCATTGCTAACCACTTGGCCATACGCTTTCACTACATGAAGAAGTATAGCTGAATACCCCATAAAGCAACTTCAGTAGTTATATCTTTGTATTGTCAGACTTTGGTAAGCGATAACCTAACTAGGAATACTTTTCCAACTCCATTTGGACTCCAGGGAAGCAAATTTTAGCTTCCCCCTACCAATCCCTACTAAAAGAGACTAACAGACCATCTTCTTATCTGTAGTAAATTTGGGTTTATAATCATTGATGTATGTATGATCTTAATGTGATAGTATTGTGTGATGTTTCTCTCAAATCTTTCGTTGATAGCTTATTGACTTCCATATAGATATGTTGAAAAAAGCTACATTTATGAAGTTCTTGGCCACTTGTTCCCAATGTCGACGAGGGCTGAAATGCAGAGTTACTCTCTGTGCCCTACATCCATACCGACCTAAATCTATTCCGCTTGATGCTTGAACTCTCTATCGAGGTCATCAAGATACTTGAACTTGAGCTGAAGCCGACTGGATAGATCACAGTATTTTAATAGCATGATAAAAAATTTTTTTTAAATCCCAAGACTTTTGGCTGTTTGAGATTTAGAAACTTCTGACAATATTGCATTCCACTAAGTACCAGTCGTCTGGAGTGAGCAGGAAGAAACTCTCAATTTGTTGTAAATTCCATACTGGAAATTTCTATCATCTGGTGTTCTTCTAAATGTACTCAACTTCACTTGCTTGAGTATCTTCGACAAAAGGTCTCGGAAATCATTTCATGCATTTGTTTCTTCCATGCAAGATGAATTCCTGCTGAGGGCACGATTTGAATACACACACACACACAAACACGCACGCACACACACACACACACACACATACACACACACACACACACACACACACACACATACAAATTAAGATATAAACTCAAATTAGGCAATCATACTCATACATTTATAAATTCGACTTAAAATGCGTATTACATATATTAATACCTCTTTTACTTGTTTCAGTCATTTGACTGCGGCCATCTGAAGCACTGCCTTTAGTCGAGCAAATTGACCCCAGGACTTATTCTTTGTAAGCCTAGTATTTATACTATCGGTCACTTTTGCCGAACCGCTAAATTACGGGGACGTAAACACACCAGCTTCGGTTGTCAAGCGAATTTGGGAGGGCAAACACAGACACACAAACACACACACACACACACACACACACACACACACACACACACACACACACACACACACACACACACACACACACTCGCGCACATATGAATACTTTTAAATTTATTTATAAAATATAAATATACATATTTAAATATAGATTAAAATACATGTAAATAAAACCTATGTGGGATACATATGGAAGGAAGTAAGAGAAATAGAGGACTGAAAAAAGAATTTTTGTACTGAAATTAAGAGAGGTTAAGAGTTTCGATTAAAAGATCCATAGAGTTCGGTGTATTTTTAATAATATAAATGATATATAAGGTATATAATACAGTTCGAGAGGATTCACTTCCAACAGCCGTTTCTAGAGTTCATGCCCTGGTAGAAAAATAAAATATTTTGTCTCGGGTTCAACCCGAACACTTTTTAGCAGTTCTATATATTTCTTAAGAAAGAACAATAATAATATTATACATACATATATATATATATACTTATATATATATATATATATATATATATATATATATATATATATATTTACACACACACACACTCTCTCTCTCATGCTGTTGAGACACTGCTTCTGTAGTGGTCAAGTATGTTTCCTATTCAGTAAGGTGACTCACCTACATGTCAGTCACACAATTAAATTGCGACTGACATGCGAAGCATACAATAAATACAGAGCCAGGATCTGCAGTATCATTGGTATTCATTCTTCTTCCTTTCTTTTTTTTCTTGTGGGTTTTACCTGAAATCAGTTTGCAAGGCAATAACCTAACCAGGAATTATTTTCAGTTCTACCTGGAACATAAAAAAAGCACATTCCAGCGCTTCTTGTTGCAGAACCTTATCAAAATGAACTTCGTTTTTTTTTTAATACCACATAATCAGAATAGGAACCCACCTATATTTCATGGATTTTTCTGTAAACAAGGAGAAATTCATATAATTCATGGGTAGTCGTTTTTCTAAGGGTAATTGAGATAAAATTGATTATTATTGAATAAAATCAGGTGTCATTTCTGTTATTTATGAAACCAAGCTGTACAGAGGACTTGCTGTTTATACATACATACATACATACATACATACATACACACACTCAGAGCACATACAAATACATGTGCGCGTGCGCATTAATGTTTGTTTTAGAGTTAATTTTTATATATAAATAATACAACGTTAGATAGTGTTTAGTGGCGTTCATATTTATTCTTGGCGGTTTGTAAGCTGAAACCTGAGTCATTGTCAACTTTTACTTTGAAAAAATAAATGGATAAATAACTACGTAAAATGAATCACTACACACGTATACTCAAGCGTTTGCTTCCCAACCACATGAGGAAAGACTTCCGCCCGTCCTTACCCACCATTTTCTCCGAAATCTACTCTCTTTTACTCTTTACTCTTTACTCTTTTATTTGTCTTAGTCATTTGACTGCGGCCATGCTGGAGCACCGCCTTTAGTCGAGCAAATCGACCCCAGGACTTATTTTTTGTATGCCTAGTACTTATTCTATCGGTTCTTTTGCCGAACCGCTACGTTACGGGGACGTAAACACACCAGCATCGGTTGTCAAGCGATGTTGGGGGGGACAAACATAGACACACAAACAAGCACACACACACTCACACACATATATATACATATATACGATGGGCTTCTTTCAGTTTCTGTCTACCAAGTCCACTCACAAGGCTTTAGTCGGCCCGACGCTATAGTAGAAGACACTTGCCCAATTTTTTTTTTACCAAAAATCCCTGTTTTCGGATACGGAGGTTCCGGAAAATTGCCAAAAATCGGTATTGTGAAATTTTCCTCCCCTTTCCCCCCAACTTCTTCAATTTTGACCTTTTTCCCCAATACTAATCCTAAAACCCTAACCGTAACCGTAAACTCTAACCCTAAACTCTAACCCTAACCCTAAAACCCTAACCCTAACCCTAAAACCCTAACCGTAAGTACAGAAATGTTTTGAAATTTTTGTCCGAATCAATATGTCCGTATTTTTCCGCATATTTATAAAAAAAAAAAAATTTTTTATTAAAAATTTTACAAAGATTTTTGGAAATTTTTTTCAGTATCATAATGTCCGTATTTTCCCGCATATTCTGAAAAAAAAACAAAAAAACTGAAAAAAGTTAAAAATGACGAAAATGGGGTGGTAATTTAGAAATGTCGATTTTTGCCAGTTTTTTATACAGATTCGTATTCCCCGTAGTCGAAAAAAAAAAAAAAAATTTAAGGGTGGGATTTGTTTTTGGGCGGGGGAAGTCTTGAGCGGATTTGGCAGGTGGAAACTGAAAGAAGCCATATATATATATATATATATATATGTGCTTATGTTCCCGTAATTTAGCGGTTCGTCAAAGGAGACTTGTGGAATAAGTACCTGACTTAATAAACAATAGGGTCGAATTGTTCGAATAAGAACCTTCAGAGGCAGTGGCGGCTCGCAGATAAAATTAGAAGGAGAGCTGCTTCAGAAAACTTTTAGCCGTTGTTTTAATATTGTGTAAAAGGAAACAAACATATAAAAAGAAATATACATAAACTTGATCAGTTCACATTTTAGCCACTGCCGGGTAGTGTGTTTAATTTGTTCACTAAACACCGCCGCGAATTCCCCTTGTTTTTCAAAAATACCCACTAAATCACAAAATAAGGGGTGTGTGGAATCTGCCCTATCTTTCAAATCCTGGCAGCAACACTGTAGCTGGAAGCAGGATAATAATCTAATTTTACACTTAATCACATTCAAGAATATAAACACGTTTTTAAGCACAACACACGCGGAGTCAAAAAGAAACACTACCTTTCACCAGCACACCGGGGTCGGCACTGCGTGAACCATAATGCTCTCTCTCCCTAGCATGCAGCTTTCTATCTCGGACATGTGAGCATGCGCACAACAGCCAAACACCGAGTCGCTGGAACTGTGAAGCGCACAGTTCTATATAAGGATTTTTGTATTTTTTTCCTAAACTAGGGAATGGCTACTGACATTACAGAAAAAAAAATGGACTTATTATATTGAATGTTATCGATAATATCGAGAGGAAATAGGGGGTGCTGCAGTTCCGAAGTGCCTTTACACGAACCGCCACTGTTCTAGGGTATTAAGATACTATTAAGATAGAAAAACGCATTTAGTCCATAAAAACATAGAAGCACGCACATAAAAATTTACATTACAAATTAACAACAAACAAGATGAGGACAAATATCTGTCAAATGTGAATAAAGTAAATAATGTACATAATTCCTCATCTCTTAAATATAGAACTGTATATGACAGTGTTGTTAAAAATATCGCTTCGGCGCTATGTGAGTTATTTGAACACGCTTTTTCCAAGCTAGTCTTTAACTTTACCTCCTTGTTTCTGTTCTTTATGTCTTGTCTTTACGGGATTGTTCTCATTACTTTGCCTCTTAACTACCTCTCTCTCTCTCTCTCTCTCTCTCTCTCTCTCTCTCTCTCTCTCTCGCTATTTACACCAGCTTTCTTTCTTTAAACTTTTACATTTGTAAGCACAACAAGACGCCACGATTTTGTCAATCTCCTCTTGAAAAGAAAGGCTAGACTTGCTGTAACAACATCATCTGGACTGGTCGCTAGTTGCACAACTTCGACATCATGTGCATACCACTTGCGAATTATGGTTATTAGGTAATATTTGGCTTCCTGAAACAGCTGTCGAGGTAAGATATTATGATAAATTTAATACACGCACACACATATATATATTTCTTCGACTAAAGGCGATGCTCCAGCAAGGGTAAAAAAACTTTTTACCCTCACCCATTTATTACATTCAGTAGTGTAATTGCTATGCAATGAAAAAACACTTGTGGATTGATAATTGGGTATTCTACTAGCAGTATATTGGATCGATATTATCCCTTAGTTGGTTGGATTCACAACCTCTAACCCTCTTGGAATTAAATTAATATTTGAATGAAGACTATCTATTACTACCACTTGTCTGTATATAAACTATCTCTGCATTGTTTATAACATTGCTTATGAGAGTGAGTACATTTGAGTATGGTATAGTAGACCCTCAAAATGAATACTGCTGGAAAAATGGAGCTGATAAAAATGGGCTCATCACTGAAGGCATACCTATCCCACCTAAAGACACATATAATAAGGAACTAATCTTCAGAGTAAATGAATTCATTCATAGAATTCGATGGAAGCTACGTTATATATTTTAATAATTACTGGTATTTTTATACATTGTATATGTTATACATGTATGTATATTGTTATAATTGTTTTTTTTTTTTAATAAATAAATAGACATAATATAATGTCTAAAAGTTGATGAATACCACCTCTTGATCCCCTTCATTTTCTTATTGCTATATATATATATATATATATATATATATAGTAAATCCAAACAAAGAAGAACAAACAAGAAAGAACAACAACGCGGGGACGTGGTGCAGATACTGTATTATCAGACGCTCAGGAAAGGAAGGAAAGAGGATTTAACGTTTCGAGCCTTGCGCTTCTTCAGAAATAGCGGAAAGTCCAGAGGAAGGGAAGACGGAGGAAGAAAATCGCCAACGATGCACACGCGGTTACATTTTGAAATGACTGGAAGGAAGCTGATGGAAATAGTGAGATAGAGGGGTAGTCAAGAGGCAAAGTAATAACAATCTCGTAAAGATTAGATATAAAGAACAAAAATAAGAAGATAAAGTTAAAGGCTAGCTTGGTAAAAGCGTGGTCAAATAACTCACATATTACCGAAGCGATATTTTTAACAACACAGTCGTACTTACGCTTGTTCATTAGAAGCTAATGAGAGGAGATGGGAAGAATGATGAACGTGTGTTTAGATCTAACATAGGACAAACTAGAAATATTGTTTACAGGAAAATAATACGAGATTTTACAATTTATTTCATTCTGAATGTTATAAACGCTCTTACATTAAATGTGTAAACACATTGTAACATTAAATACTTTTTAGTGGAATACATATATATTCATGACGGCTGAAAATCTGAAACTTCTGGGTCACTGTCAACCTTTTACTTGAAATAAACAAATAAATAAATACATACATGCATACATACATACGTAAGGTAGTCTACCCGTGAGTCAACAACCGGGTTACTAACTCCCACTTTGAAGGGTGTGCGTCTGCAATCCAGGAACAGAAAATATCTACAAAATACCTAATGCACACAAGGGACAGTAACGTAGGAGATGCACCAAAATGTGATAATCGAGGCAGACTTTGTGGAGTCAACACCGAAGATATCACCCACGTCATAAGCAGTTGTCCAAAAATGTCATCGCAGTATTGTCTGTCAATGAGATATGATATTGTTGCTACGACACTGTATAGTACTGAGGGGCCAAAGAAATAAGATCCCACAGTATGTTAGAGGCCATAACCACTCATAATAAGAACGAGTACAGGTGGAATGTCCCAGTGAAAACCTCAATGAAATGTAAGCATAATAGACCTGAAATAGTGATGTAGGACTGAGAAGAGATACCCAGGTCACAAGTTTAGGTTTATACCTGTGATTATCGGGAAACTAGGATATGTAAAAAACAGCCTAAATACCGATCTTGAGAAATTAGGCTTCTCAAAACCAGAAAAGAGAAAGCTGATTGGAGGGCTACAGATCCAAGCCATTACTGGAACTCTAAAAATTTCCTGGGTGCCATTGCTAACCACTTGGCCATACGCTTTCACTACATGAAGAAGTATAGCTGAATACCCCATAAAGCAACTTCAGTAGTTATATCTTTGTATTGTCAGACTTTGGTAAGCGATAACCTAACTAGGAATACTTTTCCAACTCCATTTGGACTCCAGGGAAGCAAATTTTAGCTTCCCCCTACCAATCCCTACTAAAAGAGACTAACAGACCATCTTCTTATCTGTAGTAAATTTGGGTTTATAATCATTGATGTATGTATGATCTTAATGTGATAGTATTGTGTGATGTTTCTCTCAAATCTTTCGTTGATAGCTTATTGACTTCCATATAGATATGTTGAAAAAAGCTACATTTATGAAGTTCTTGGCCACTTGTTCCCAATGTCGACGAGGGCTGAAATGCAGAGTTACTCTCTGTGCCCTACATCCATACCGACCTAAATCTATTCCGCTTGATGCTTGAACTCTCTATCGAGGTCATCAAGATACTTGAACTTGAGCTGAAGCCGACTGGATAGATCACAGTATTTTAATAGCATGATAAAAAATTTTTTTTAAATCCCAAGACTTTTGGCTGTTTGAGATTTAGAAACTTCTGACAATATTGCATTCCACTAAGTACCAGTCGTCTGGAGTGAGCAGGAAGAAACTCTCAATTTGTTGTAAATTCCATACTGGAAATTTCTATCATCTGGTGTTCTTCTAAATGTACTCAACTTCACTTGCTTGAGTATCTTCGACAAAAGGTCTCGGAAATCATTTCATGCATTTGTTTCTTCCATGCAAGATGAATTCCTGCTGAGGGCACGATTTGAATACACACACACACACAAACACGCACGCACACACACACACACACACACACATACACACACACACACACACATACAAATTAAGATATAAACTCAAATTAGGCAATCATACTCATACATTTATAAATTCGACTTAAAATGCGTATTACATATATTAATACCTCTTTTACTTGTTTCAGTCATTTGACTGCGGCCATCTGAAGCACTGCCTTTAGTCGAGCAAATTGACCCCAGGACTTATTCTTTGTAAGCCTAGTATTTATACTATCGGTCACTTTTGCCGAACCGCTAAATTACGGGGACGTAAACACACCAGCTTCGGTTGTCAAGCGAATTTGGGAGGGCAAACACAGACACACAAACACACACACACACACACACACACACACACACACACACACACACACACACACACACTCGCGCACATATGAATACTTTTAAATTTATTTATAAAATATAAATATACATATTTAAATATAGATTAAAATACATGTAAATAAAACCTATGTGGGATACATATGGAAGGAAGTAAGAGAAATAGAGGACTGAAAAAAGAATTTTTGTACTGAAATTAAGAGAGGTTAAGAGTTTCGATTAAAAGATCCATAGAGTTCGGTGTATTTTTAATAATATAAATGATATATAAGGTATATAATACAGTTCGAGAGGATTCACTTCCAACAGCCGTTTCTAGAGTTCATGCCCTGGTAGAAAAATAAAATATTTTGTCTCGGGTTCAACCCGAACACTTTTTAGCAGTTCTATATATTTCTTAAGAAAGAACAATAATAATATTATACATACATATATATATATATACTTATATATATATATATATATATATATATATATATATATATTTACACACACACACACTCTCTCTCTCATGCTGTTGAGACACTGCTTCTGTAGTGGTCAAGTATGTTTCCTATTCAGTAAGGTGACTCACCTACATGTCAGTCACACAATTAAATTGCGACTGACATGCGAAGCATACAATAAATACAGAGCCAGGATCTGCAGTATCATTGGTATTCATTCTTCTTCCTTTCTTTTTTTTCTTGTGGGTTTTACCTGAAATCAGTTTGCAAGGCAATAACCTAACCAGGAATTATTTTCAGTTCTACCTGGAACATAAAAAAAGCACATTCCAGCGCTTCTTGTTGCAGAACCTTATCAAAATGAACTTCGTTTTTTTTTTAATACCACATAATCAGAATAGGAACCCACCTATATTTCATGGATTTTTCTGTAAACAAGGAGAAATTCATATAATTCATGGGTAGTCGTTTTTCTAAGGGTAATTGAGATAAAATTGATTATTATTGAATAAAATCAGGTGTCATTTCTGTTATTTATGAAACCAAGCTGTACAGAGGACTTGCTGTTTATACATACATACATACATACATACATACATACACACACTCAGAGCACATACAAATACATGTGCGCGTGCGCATTAATGTTTGTTTTAGAGTTAATTTTTATATATAAATAATACAACGTTAGATAGTGTTTAGTGGCGTTCATATTTATTCTTGGCGGTTTGTAAGCTGAAACCTGAGTCATTGTCAACTTTTACTTTGAAAAAATAAATGGATAAATAACTACGTAAAATGAATCACTACACACGTATACTCAAGCGTTTGCTTCCCAACCACATGAGGAAAGACTTCCGCCCGTCCTTACCCACCATTTTCTCCGAAATTTACTCTCTTTTACTCTTTACTCTTTACTCTTTTATTTGTCTTAGTCATTTGACTGCGGCCATGCTGGAGCACCGCCTTTAGTCGAGCAAATCGACCCCAGGACTTATTTTTTGTATGGCTAGTACTTATTCTATCGGTTCTTTTGCCGAACCGCTACGTTACGGGGACGTAAACACACCAGCATCGGTTGTCAAGCGATGTTGGGGGGGACAAACATAGACACACAAACAAGCACACACACACTCACACACATATATATACATATATACGATGGGCTTCTTTCAGTTTCTGTCTACCAAGTCCACTCACAAGGCTTTAGTCGGCCCGACGCTATAGTAGAAGACACTTGCCCAATTTTTTTTTTACCAAAAATCCCTGTTTTCGGATACGGAGGTTCCGGAAAATTGCCAAAAATCGGTATTGTGAAATTTTCCTCCCCTTTCCCCCCAACTTCTTCAATTTTGACCTTTTTCCCCAATACTAATCCTAAAACCCTAACCGTAACCGTAAACTCTAACCCTAAACTCTAACCCTAACCCTAAAACCCTAACCCTAACCCTAAAACCCTAACCGTAAGTACAGAAATGTTTTGAAATTTTTGTCCGAATCAATATGTCCGTATTTTTCCGCATATTTATAAAAAAAAAAAAATTTTTTATTAAAAATTTTACAAAGATTTTTGGAAATTTTTTTCAGTATCATAATGTCCGTATTTTCCCGCATATTCTGAAAAAAAAACAAAAAAACTGAAAAAAGTTAAAAATGACGAAAATGGGGTGGTAATTTAGAAATGTCGATTTTTGCCAGTTTTTTATACAGATTCGTATTCCCCGTAGTCGAAAAAAAAAAAAAAAATTTAAGGGTGGGATTTGTTTTTGGGCGGGGGAAGTCTTGAGCGGATTTGGCAGGTGGAAACTGAAAGAAGCCATATATATATATATATATATATATGTGCTTATGTTCCCGTAATTTAGCGGTTCGTCAAAGGAGACTTGTGGAATAAGTACCTGACTTAATAAACAATAGGGTCGAATTGTTCGAATAAGAACCTTCAGAGGCAGTGGCGGCTCGCAGATAAAATTAGAAGGAGAGCTGCTTCAGAAAACTTTTAGCCGTTGTTTTAATATTGTGTAAAAGGAAACAAACATATAAAAAGAAATATACATAAACTTGATCAGTTCACATTTTAGCCACTGCCGGGTAGTGTGTTTAATTTGTTCACTAAACACCGCCGCGAATTCCCCTTGTTTTTCAAAAATACCCACTAAATCACAAAATAAGGGGTGTGTGGAATCTGCCCTATCTTTCAAATCCTGGCAGCAACACTGTAGCTGGAAGCAGGATAATAATCTAATTTTACACTTAATCACATTCAAGAATATAAACACGTTTTTAAGCACAACACACGCGGAGTCAAAAAGAAACACTACCTTTCACCAGCACACCGGGGTCGGCACTGCGTGAACCATAATGCTCTCTCTCCCTAGCATGCAGCTTTCTATCTCGGACATGTGAGCATGCGCACAACAGCCAAACACCGAGTCGCTGGAACTGTGAAGCGCACAGTTCTATATAAGGATTTTTGTATTTTTTTCCTAAACTAGGGAATGGCTACTGACATTACAGAAAAAAAAATGGACTTATTATATTGAATGTTATCGATAATATCGAGAGGAAATAGGGGGTGCTGCAGTTCCGAAGTGCCTTTACACGAACCGCCACTGTTCTAGGGTATTAAGATACTATTAAGATAGAAAAACGCATTTAGTCCATAAAAACATAGAAGCACGCACATAAAAATTTACATTACAAATTAACAACAAACAAGATGAGGACAAATATCTGTCAAATGTGAATAAAGTAAATAATGTACATAATTCCTCATCTCTTAAATATAGAACTGTATATGACAGTGTTGTTAAAAATATCGCTTCGGCGCTATGTGAGTTATTTGAACACGCTTTTTTCAAGCTAGTCTTTAACTTTACCTCCTTGTTTCTGTTCTTTATGTCTTGTCTTTACGGGATTGTTCTCATTACTTTGCCTCTTAACTACCTCTCTCTCTCTCTCTCTCTCTCTCTCTCTCTCTCGCTATTTACACCAGCTTTCTTTCTTTAAACTTTTACATTTGTAAGCACAACAAGACGCCACGATTTTGTCAATCTCCTCTTGAAAAGAAAGGCTAGACTTGCTGTAACAACATCATCTGGACTGGTCGCTAGTTGCACAACTTCGACATCATGTGCATACCACTTGCGAATTATGGTTATTAGGTAATATTTGGCTTCCTGAAACAGCTGTCGAGGTAAGATATTATGATAAATTTAATACACGCACACACATATATATATTTCTTCGACTAAAGGCGATGCTCCAGCAAGGGTAAAAAAACTTTTTACCCTCACCCATTTATTACATTCAGTAGTGTAATTGCTATGCAATGAAAAAACACTTGTGGATTGATAATTGGGTATTCTACTAGCAGTATATTGGATCGATATTATCCCTTAGTTGGTTGGATTCACAACCTCTAACCCTCTTGGAATTAAATTAATATTTGAATGAAGACTATCTATTACTACCACTTGTCTGTATATAAACTATCTCTGCATTGTTTATAACATTGCTTATGAGAGTGAGTACATTTGAGTATGGTATAGTAGACCCTCAAAATGAATACTGCTGGAAAAATGGAGCTGATAAAAATGGGCTCATCACTGAAGGCATACCTATCCCACCTAAAGACACATATAATAAGGAACTAATCTTCAGAGTAAATGAATTCATTCATAGAATTCGATGGAAGCTACGTTATATATTTTAATAATTACTGGTATTTTTATACATTGTATATGTTATACATGTATGTATATTGTTATAATTGTTTTTTTTTTTTAATAAATAAATAGACATAATATAATGTCTAAAAGTTGATGAATACCACCTCTTGATCCCCTTCATTTTCTTATTGCTATATATATATATATATATATATATATAGTAAATCCAAACAAAGAAGAACAAACAAGAAAGAACAACAACGCGGGGACGTGGTGCAGATACTGTATTATCAGACGCTCAGGAAAGGAAGGAAAGAGGATTTAACGTTTCGAGCCTTGCGCTTCTTCAGAAATAGCGGAAAGTCCAGAGGAAGGGAAGACGGAGGAAGAAAATCGCCAACGATGCACACGCGGTTACATTTTGAAATGACTGGAAGGAAGCTGATGGAAATAGTGAGATAGAGGGGTAGTCAAGAGGCAAAGTAATAACAATCTCGTAAAGATTAGATATAAAGAACAAAAATAAGAAGATAAAGTTAAAGGCTAGCTTGGTAAAAGCGTGGTCAAATAACTCACATATTACCGAAGCGATATTTTTAACAACACAGTCGTACTTACGCTTGTTCATTAGAAGCTAATGAGAGGAGATGGGAAGAATGATGAACGTGTGTTTAGATCTAACATAGGACAAACTAGAAATATTGTTTACAGGAAAATAATACGAGATTTTACAATTTATTTCATTCTGAATGTTATAAACGCTCTTACATTAAATGTGTAAACACATTGTAACATTAAATACTTTTTAGTGGAATACATATATATTCATGACGGCTGAAAATCTGAAACTTCTGGGTCACTGTCAACCTTTTACTTGAAATAAACAAATAAATAAATACATACATGCATACATACATACGTAAGGTAGTCTACCCGTGAGTCAACAACCGGGTTACTAACTCCCACTTTGAAGGGTGTGCGTCTGCAATCCAGGAACAGAAAATATCTACAAAATACCTAATGCACACAAGGGACAGTAACGTAGGAGATGCACCAAAATGTGATAATCGAGGCAGACTTTGTGGAGTCAACACCGAAGATATCACCCACGTCATAAGCAGTTGTCCAAAAATGTCATCGCAGTATTGTCTGTCAATGAGATATGATATTGTTGCTACGACACTGTATAGTACTGAGGGGCCAAAGAAATAAGATCCCACAGTATGTTAGAGGCCATAACCACTCATAATAAGAACGAGTACAGGTGGAATGTCCCAGTGAAAACCTCAATGAAATGTAAGCATAATAGACCTGAAATAGTGATGTAGGACTGAGAAGAGATACCCAGGTCACAAGTTTAGGTTTATACCTGTGATTATCGGGAAACTAGGATATGTAAAAAACAGCCTAAATACCGATCTTGAGAAATTAGGCTTCTCAAAACCAGAAAAGAGAAAGCTGATTGGAGGGCTACAGATCCAAGCCATTACTGGAACTCTAAAAATTTCCTGGGTGCCATTGCTAACCACTTGGCCATACGCTTTCACTACATGAAGAAGTATAGCTGAATACCCCATAAAGCAACTTCAGTAGTTATATCTTTGTATTGTCAGACTTTGGTAAGCGATAACCTAACTAGGAATACTTTTCCAACTCCATTTGGACTCCAGGGAAGCAAATTTTAGCTTCCCCCTACCAATCCCTACTAAAAGAGACTAACAGACCATCTTCTTATCTGTAGTAAATTTGGGTTTATAATCATTGATGTATGTATGATCTTAATGTGATAGTATTGTGTGATGTTTCTCTCAAATCTTTCGTTGATAGCTTATTGACTTCCATATAGATATGTTGAAAAAAGCTACATTTATGAAGTTCTTGGCCACTTGTTCCCAATGTCGACGAGGGCTGAAATGCAGAGTTACTCTCTGTGCCCTACATCCATACCGACCTAAATCTATTCCGCTTGATGCTTGAACTCTCTATCGAGGTCATCAAGATACTTGAACTTGAGCTGAAGCCGACTGGATAGATCACAGTATTTTAATAGCATGATAAAAAATTTTTTTTAAATCCCAAGACTTTTGGCTGTTTGAGATTTAGAAACTTCTGACAATATTGCATTCCACTAAGTACCAGTCGTCTGGAGTGAGCAGGAAGAAACTCTCAATTTGTTGTAAATTCCATACTGGAAATTTCTATCATCTGGTGTTCTTCTAAATGTACTCAACTTCACTTGCTTGAGTATCTTCGACAAAAGGTCTCGGAAATCATTTCATGCATTTGTTTCTTCCATGCAAGATGAATTCCTGCTGAGGGCACGATTTGAATACACACACACACACAAACACGCACGCACACACACACACACACACACACATACACACACACACACACACATACAAATTAAGATATAAACTCAAATTAGGCAATCATACTCATACATTTATAAATTCGACTTAAAATGCGTATTATATATTAATACCTCTTTTACTTGTTTCAGTCATTTGACTGCGGCCATCTGAAGCACTGCCTTTAGTCGAGCAAATTGACCCCAGGACTTATTCTTTGTAAGCCTAGTATTTATACTATCGGTCACTTTTGCCGAACCGCTAAATTACGGGGACGTAAACACACCAGCTTCGGTTGTCAAGCGAATTTGGGAGGGCAAACACAGACACACAAACACACACACACACACACACACACACACACACACACACACACACACACACACACTCGCGCACATATGAATACTTTTAAATTTATTTATAAAATATAAATATACATATTTAAATATAGATTAAAATACATGTAAATAAAACCTATGTGGGATACATATGGAAGGAAGTAAGAGAAATAGAGGACTGAAAAAAGAATTTTTGTACTGAAATTAAGAGAGGTTAAGAGTTTCGATTAAAAGATCCATAGAGTTCGGTGTATTTTTAATAATATAAATGATATATAAGGTATATAATACAGTTCGAGAGGATTCACTTCCAACAGCCGTTTCTAGAGTTCATGCCCTGGTAGAAAAATAAAATATTTTGTCTCGGGTTCAACCCGAACACTTTTTAGCAGTTCTATATATTTCTTAAGAAAGAACAATAATAATATTATACATACATATATATATATATACTTATATATATATATATATATATATATATATATATATATATATTTACACACACACACACTCTCTCTCTCATGCTGTTGAGACACTGCTTCTGTAGTGGTCAAGTATGTTTCCTATTCAGTAAGGTGACTCACCTACATGTCAGTCACACAATTAAATTGCGACTGACATGCGAAGCATACAATAAATACAGAGCCAGGATCTGCAGTATCATTGGTATTCATTCTTCTTCCTTTCTTTTTTTTCTTGTGGGTTTTACCTGAAATCAGTTTGCAAGGCAATAACCTAACCAGGAATTATTTTCAGTTCTACCTGGAACATAAAAAAAGCACATTCCAGCGCTTCTTGTTGCAGAACCTTATCAAAATGAACTTCGTTTTTTTTTTAATACCACATAATCAGAATAGGAACCCACCTATATTTCATGGATTTTTCTGTAAACAAGGAGAAATTCATATAATTCATGGGTAGTCGTTTTTCTAAGGGTAATTGAGATAAAATTGATTATTATTGAATAAAATCAGGTGTCATTTCTGTTATTTATGAAACCAAGCTGTACAGAGGACTTGCTGTTTATACATACATACATACATACATACATACATACACACACTCAGAGCACATACAAATACATGTGCGCGTGCGCATTAATGTTTGTTTTAGAGTTAATTTTTATATATAAATAATACAACGTTAGATAGTGTTTAGTGGCGTTCATATTTATTCTTGGCGGTTTGTAAGCTGAAACCTGAGTCATTGTCAACTTTTACTTTGAAAAAATAAATGGATAAATAACTACGTAAAATGAATCACTACACACGTATACTCAAGCGTTTGCTTCCCAACCACATGAGGAAAGACTTCCGCCCGTCCTTACCCACCATTTTCTCCGAAATTTACTCTCTTTTACTCTTTACTCTTTACTCTTTTATTTGTCTTAGTCATTTGACTGCGGCCATGCTGGAGCACCGCCTTTAGTCGAGCAAATCGACCCCAGGACTTATTTTTTGTATGGCTAGTACTTATTCTATCGGTTCTTTTGCCGAACCGCTACGTTACGGGGACGTAAACACACCAGCATCGGTTGTCAAGCGATGTTGGGGGGGACAAACATAGACACACAAACAAGCACACACACACTCACACACATATATATACATATATACGATGGGCTTCTTTCAGTTTCTGTCTACCAAGTCCACTCACAAGGCTTTAGTCGGCCCGACGCTATAGTAGAAGACACTTGCCCAATTTTTTTTTTACCAAAAATCCCTGTTTTCGGATACGGAGGTTCCGGAAAATTGCCAAAAATCGGTATTGTGAAATTTTCCTCCCCTTTCCCCCCAACTTCTTCAATTTTGACCTTTTTCCCCAATACTAATCCTAAAACCCTAACCGTAACCGTAAACTCTAACCCTAAACTCTAACCCTAACCCTAAAACCCTAACCCTAACCCTAAAACCCTAACCGTAAGTACAGAAATGTTTTGAAATTTTTGTCCGAATCAATATGTCCGTATTTTTCCGCATATTTATAAAAAAAAAAAAATTTTTTATTAAAAATTTTACAAAGATTTTTGGAAATTTTTTTCAGTATCATAATGTCCGTATTTTCCCGCATATTCTGAAAAAAAAACAAAAAAACTGAAAAAAGTTAAAAATGACGAAAATGGGGTGGTAATTTAGAAATGTCGATTTTTGCCAGTTTTTTATACAGATTCGTATTCCCCGTAGTCGAAAAAAAAAAAAAAAATTTAAGGGTGGGATTTGTTTTTGGGCGGGGGAAGTCTTGAGCGGATTTGGCAGGTGGAAACTGAAAGAAGCCATATATATATATATATATATATATGTGCTTATGTTCCCGTAATTTAGCGGTTCGTCAAAGGAGACTTGTGGAATAAGTACCTGACTTAATAAACAATAGGGTCGAATTGTTCGAATAAGAACCTTCAGAGGCAGTGGCGGCTCGCAGATAAAATTAGAAGGAGAGCTGCTTCAGAAAACTTTTAGCCGTTGTTTTAATATTGTGTAAAAGGAAACAAACATATAAAAAGAAATATACATAAACTTGATCAGTTCACATTTTAGCCACTGCCGGGTAGTGTGTTTAATTTGTTCACTAAACACCGCCGCGAATTCCCCTTGTTTTTCAAAAATACCCACTAAATCACAAAATAAGGGGTGTGTGGAATCTGCCCTATCTTTCAAATCCTGGCAGCAACACTGTAGCTGGAAGCAGGATAATAATCTAATTTTACACTTAATCACATTCAAGAATATAAACACGTTTTTAAGCACAACACACGCGGAGTCAAAAAGAAACACTACCTTTCACCAGCACACCGGGGTCGGCACTGCGTGAACCATAATGCTCTCTCTCCCTAGCATGCAGCTTTCTATCTCGGACATGTGAGCATGCGCACAACAGCCAAACACCGAGTCGCTGGAACTGTGAAGCGCACAGTTCTATATAAGGATTTTTGTATTTTTTTCCTAAACTAGGGAATGGCTACTGACATTACAGAAAAAAAAATGGACTTATTATATTGAATGTTATCGATAATATCGAGAGGAAATAGGGGGTGCTGCAGTTCCGAAGTGCCTTTACACGAACCGCCACTGTTCTAGGGTATTAAGATACTATTAAGATAGAAAAACGCATTTAGTCCATAAAAACATAGAAGCACGCACATAAAAATTTACATTACAAATTAACAACAAACAAGATGAGGACAAATATCTGTCAAATGTGAATAAAGTAAATAATGTACATAATTCCTCATCTCTTAAATATAGAACTGTATATGACAGTGTTGTTAAAAATATCGCTTCGGCGCTATGTGAGTTATTTGAACACGCTTTTTTCAAGCTAGTCTTTAACTTTACCTCCTTGTTTCTGTTCTTTATGTCTTGTCTTTACGGGATTGTTCTCATTACTTTGCCTCTTAACTACCTCTCTCTCTCTCTCTCTCTCTCTCTCTCTCGCTATTTACACCAGCTTTCTTTCTTTAAACTTTTACATTTGTAAGCACAACAAGACGCCACGATTTTGTCAATCTCCTCTTGAAAAGAAAGGCTAGACTTGCTGTAACAACATCATCTGGACTGGTCGCTAGTTGCACAACTTCGACATCATGTGCATACCACTTGCGAATTATGGTTATTAGGTAATATTTGGCTTCCTGAAACAGCTGTCGAGGTAAGATATTATGATAAATTTAATACACGCACACACATATATATATTTCTTCGACTAAAGGCGATGCTCCAGCAAGGGTAAAAAAACTTTTTACCCTCACCCATTTATTACATTCAGTAGTGTAATTGCTATGCAATGAAAAAACACTTGTGGATTGATAATTGGGTATTCTACTAGCAGTATATTGGATCGATATTATCCCTTAGTTGGTTGGATTCACAACCTCTAACCCTCTTGGAATTAAATTAATATTTGAATGAAGACTATCTATTACTACCACTTGTCTGTATATAAACTATCTCTGCATTGTTTATAACATTGCTTATGAGAGTGAGTACATTTGAGTATGGTATAGTAGACCCTCAAAATGAATACTGCTGGAAAAATGGAGCTGATAAAAATGGGCTCATCACTGAAGGCATACCTATCCCACCTAAAGACACATATAATAAGGAACTAATCTTCAGAGTAAATGAATTCATTCATAGAATTCGATGGAAGCTACGTTATATATTTTAATAATTACTGGTATTTTTATACATTGTATATGTTATACATGTATGTATATTGTTATAATTGTTTTTTTTTTTTAATAAATAAATAGACATAATATAATGTCTAAAAGTTGATGAATACCACCTCTTGATCCCCTTCATTTTCTTATTGCTATATATATATATATATATATATATATAGTAAATCCAAACAAAGAAGAACAAACAAGAAAGAACAACAACGCGGGGACGTGGTGCAGATACTGTATTATCAGACGCTCAGGAAAGGAAGGAAAGAGGATTTAACGTTTCGAGCCTTGCGCTTCTTCAGAAATAGCGGAAAGTCCAGAGGAAGGGAAGACGGAGGAAGAAAATCGCCAACGATGCACACGCGGTTACATTTTGAAATGACTGGAAGGAAGCTGATGGAAATAGTGAGATAGAGGGGTAGTCAAGAGGCAAAGTAATAACAATCTCGTAAAGATTAGATATAAAGAACAAAAATAAGAAGATAAAGTTAAAGGCTAGCTTGGTAAAAGCGTGGTCAAATAACTCACATATTACCGAAGCGATATTTTTAACAACACAGTCGTACTTACGCTTGTTCATTAGAAGCTAATGAGAGGAGATGGGAAGAATGATGAACGTGTGTTTAGATCTAACATAGGACAAACTAGAAATATTGTTTACAGGAAAATAATACGAGATTTTACAATTTATTTCATTCTGAATGTTATAAACGCTCTTACATTAAATGTGTAAACACATTGTAACATTAAATACTTTTTAGTGGAATACATATATATTCATGACGGCTGAAAATCTGAAACTTCTGGGTCACTGTCAACCTTTTACTTGAAATAAACAAATAAATAAATACATACATGCATACATACATACGTAAGGTAGTCTACCCGTGAGTCAACAACCGGGTTACTAACTCCCACTTTGAAGGGTGTGCGTCTGCAATCCAGGAACAGAAAATATCTACAAAATACCTAATGCACACAAGGGACAGTAACGTAGGAGATGCACCAAAATGTGATAATCGAGGCAGACTTTGTGGAGTCAACACCGAAGATATCACCCACGTCATAAGCAGTTGTCCAAAAATGTCATCGCAGTATTGTCTGTCAATGAGATATGATATTGTTGCTACGACACTGTATAGTACTGAGGGGCCAAAGAAATAAGATCCCACAGTATGTTAGAGGCCATAACCACTCATAATAAGAACGAGTACAGGTGGAATGTCCCAGTGAAAACCTCAATGAAATGTAAGCATAATAGACCTGAAATAGTGATGTAGGACTGAGAAGAGATACCCAGGTCACAAGTTTAGGTTTATACCTGTGATTATCGGGAAACTAGGATATGTAAAAAACAGCCTAAATACCGATCTTGAGAAATTAGGCTTCTCAAAACCAGAAAAGAGAAAGCTGATTGGAGGGCTACAGATCCAAGCCATTACTGGAACTCTAAAAATTTCCTGGGTGCCATTGCTAACCACTTGGCCATACGCTTTCACTACATGAAGAAGTATAGCTGAATACCCCATAAAGCAACTTCAGTAGTTATATCTTTGTATTGTCAGACTTTGGTAAGCGATAACCTAACTAGGAATACTTTTCCAACTCCATTTGGACTCCAGGGAAGCAAATTTTAGCTTCCCCCTACCAATCCCTACTAAAAGAGACTAACAGACCATCTTCTTATCTGTAGTAAATTTGGGTTTATAATCATTGATGTATGTATGATCTTAATGTGATAGTATTGTGTGATGTTTCTCTCAAATCTTTCGTTGATAGCTTATTGACTTCCATATAGATATGTTGAAAAAAGCTACATTTATGAAGTTCTTGGCCACTTGTTCCCAATGTCGACGAGGGCTGAAATGCAGAGTTACTCTCTGTGCCCTACATCCATACCGACCTAAATCTATTCCGCTTGATGCTTGAACTCTCTATCGAGGTCATCAAGATACTTGAACTTGAGCTGAAGCCGACTGGATAGATCACAGTATTTTAATAGCATGATAAAAAATTTTTTTTAAATCCCAAGACTTTTGGCTGTTTGAGATTTAGAAACTTCTGACAATATTGCATTCCACTAAGTACCAGTCGTCTGGAGTGAGCAGGAAGAAACTCTCAATTTGTTGTAAATTCCATACTGGAAATTTCTATCATCTGGTGTTCTTCTAAATGTACTCAACTTCACTTGCTTGAGTATCTTCGACAAAAGGTCTCGGAAATCATTTCATGCATTTGTTTCTTCCATGCAAGATGAATTCCTGCTGAGGGCACGATTTGAATACACACACACACACAAACACGCACGCACACACACACACACACACACACATACACACACACACACACACATACAAATTAAGATATAAACTCAAATTAGGCAATCATACTCATACATTTATAAATTCGACTTAAAATGCGTATTACATATATTAATACCTCTTTTACTTGTTTCAGTCATTTGACTGCGGCCATCTGAAGCACTGCCTTTAGTCGAGCAAATTGACCCCAGGACTTATTCTTTGTAAGCCTAGTATTTATACTATCGGTCACTTTTGCCGAACCGCTAAATTACGGGGACGTAAACACACCAGCTTCGGTTGTCAAGCGAATTTGGGAGGGCAAACACAGACACACAAACACACACACACACACACACACACACACACACACACACACACACACACACTCGCGCACATATGAATACTTTTAAATTTATTTATAAAATATAAATATACATATTTAAATATAGATTAAAATACATGTAAATAAAACCTATGTGGGATACATATGGAAGGAAGTAAGAGAAATAGAGGACTGAAAAAAGAATTTTTGTACTGAAATTAAGAGAGGTTAAGAGTTTCGATTAAAAGATCCATAGAGTTCGGTGTATTTTTAATAATATAAATGATATATAAGGTATATAATACAGTTCGAGAGGATTCACTTCCAACAGCCGTTTCTAGAGTTCATGCCCTGGTAGAAAAATAAAATATTTTGTCTCGGGTTCAACCCGAACACTTTTTAGCAGTTCTATATATTTCTTAAGAAAGAACAATAATAATATTATACATACATATATATATATATACTTATATATATATATATATATATATATATATATATATATATTTACACACACACACACTCTCTCTCTCATGCTGTTGAGACACTGCTTCTGTAGTGGTCAAGTATGTTTCCTATTCAGTAAGGTGACTCACCTACATGTCAGTCACACAATTAAATTGCGACTGACATGCGAAGCATACAATAAATACAGAGCCAGGATCTGCAGTATCATTGGTATTCATTCTTCTTCCTTTCTTTTTTTTCTTGTGGGTTTTACCTGAAATCAGTTTGCAAGGCAATAACCTAACCAGGAATTATTTTCAGTTCTACCTGGAACATAAAAAAAGCACATTCCAGCGCTTCTTGTTGCAGAACCTTATCAAAATGAACTTCGTTTTTTTTTTAATACCACATAATCAGAATAGGAACCCACCTATATTTCATGGATTTTTCTGTAAACAAGGAGAAATTCATATAATTCATGGGTAGTCGTTTTTCTAAGGGTAATTGAGATAAAATTGATTATTATTGAATAAAATCAGGTGTCATTTCTGTTATTTATGAAACCAAGCTGTACAGAGGACTTGCTGTTTATACATACATACATACATACATACATACATACACACACTCAGAGCACATACAAATACATGTGCGCGTGCGCATTAATGTTTGTTTTAGAGTTAATTTTTATATATAAATAATACAACGTTAGATAGTGTTTAGTGGCGTTCATATTTATTCTTGGCGGTTTGTAAGCTGAAACCTGAGTCATTGTCAACTTTTACTTTGAAAAAATAAATGGATAAATAACTACGTAAAATGAATCACTACACACGTATACTCAAGCGTTTGCTTCCCAACCACATGAGGAAAGACTTCCGCCCGTCCTTACCCACCATTTTCTCCGAAATTTACTCTCTTTTACTCTTTACTCTTTACTCTTTTATTTGTCTTAGTCATTTGACTGCGGCCATGCTGGAGCACCGCCTTTAGTCGAGCAAATCGACCCCAGGACTTATTTTTTGTATGCCTAGTACTTATTCTATCGGTTCTTTTGCCGAACCGCTACGTTACGGGGACGTAAACACACCAGCATCGGTTGTCAAGCGATGTTGGGGGGGACAAACATAGACACACAAACAAGCACACACACACTCACACACATATATATACATATATACGATGGGCTTCTTTCAGTTTCTGTCTACCAAGTCCACTCACAAGGCTTTAGTCGGCCCGACGCTATAGTAGAAGACACTTGCCCAATTTTTTTTTTACCAAAAATCCCTGTTTTCGGATACGGAGGTTCCGGAAAATTGCCAAAAATCGGTATTGTGAAATTTTCCTCCCCTTTCCCCCCAACTTCTTCAATTTTGACCTTTTTCCCCAATACTAATCCTAAAACCCTAACCGTAACCGTAAACTCTAACCCTAAACTCTAACCCTAACCCTAAAACCCTAACCCTAACCCTAAAACCCTAACCGTAAGTACAGAAATGTTTTGAAATTTTTGTCCGAATCAATATGTCCGTATTTTTCCGCATATTTATAAAAAAAAAAAAATTTTTTATTAAAAATTTTACAAAGATTTTTGGAAATTTTTTTCAGTATCATAATGTCCGTATTTTCCCGCATATTCTGAAAAAAAAACAAAAAAACTGAAAAAAGTTAAAAATGACGAAAATGGGGTGGTAATTTAGAAATGTCGATTTTTGCCAGTTTTTTATACAGATTCGTATTCCCCGTAGTCGAAAAAAAAAAAAAAAATTTAAGGGTGGGATTTGTTTTTGGGCGGGGGAAGTCTTGAGCGGATTTGGCAGGTGGAAACTGAAAGAAGCCATATATATATATATATATATATGTGCTTATGTTCCCGTAATTTAGCGGTTCGTCAAAGGAGACTTGTGGAATAAGTACCTGACTTAATAAACAATAGGGTCGAATTGTTCGAATAAGAACCTTCAGAGGCAGTGGCGGCTCGCAGATAAAATTAGAAGGAGAGCTGCTTCAGAAAACTTTTAGCCGTTGTTTTAATATTGTGTAAAAGGAAACAAACATATAAAAAGAAATATACATAAACTTGATCAGTTCACATTTTAGCCACTGCCGGGTAGTGTGTTTAATTTGTTCACTAAACACCGCCGCGAATTCCCCTTGTTTTTCAAAAATACCCACTAAATCACAAAATAAGGGGTGTGTGGAATCTGCCCTATCTTTCAAATCCTGGCAGCAACACTGTAGCTGGAAGCAGGATAATAATCTAATTTTACACTTAATCACATTCAAGAATATAAACACGTTTTTAAGCACAACACACGCGGAGTCAAAAAGAAACACTACCTTTCACCAGCACACCGGGGTCGGCACTGCGTGAACCATAATGCTCTCTCTCCCTAGCATGCAGCTTTCTATCTCGGACATGTGAGCATGCGCACAACAGCCAAACACCGAGTCGCTGGAACTGTGAAGCGCACAGTTCTATATAAGGATTTTTGTATTTTTTTCCTAAACTAGGGAATGGCTACTGACATTACAGAAAAAAAAATGGACTTATTATATTGAATGTTATCGATAATATCGAGAGGAAATAGGGGGTGCTGCAGTTCCGAAGTGCCTTTACACGAACCGCCACTGTTCTAGGGTATTAAGATACTATTAAGATAGAAAAACGCATTTAGTCCATAAAAACATAGAAGCACGCACATAAAAATTTACATTACAAATTAACAACAAACAAGATGAGGACAAATATCTGTCAAATGTGAATAAAGTAAATAATGTACATAATTCCTCATCTCTTAAATATAGAACTGTATATGACAGTGTTGTTAAAAATATCGCTTCGGCGCTATGTGAGTTATTTGAACACGCTTTTTTCAAGCTAGTCTTTAACTTTACCTCCTTGTTTCTGTTCTTTATGTCTTGTCTTTACGGGATTGTTCTCATTACTTTGCCTCTTAACTACCTCTCTCTCTCTCTCTCTCTCTCTCTCTCTCGCTATTTACACCAGCTTTCTTTCTTTAAACTTTTACATTTGTAAGCACAACAAGACGCCACGATTTTGTCAATCTCCTCTTGAAAAGAAAGGCTAGACTTGCTGTAACAACATCATCTGGACTGGTCGCTAGTTGCACAACTTCGACATCATGTGCATACCACTTGCGAATTATGGTTATTAGGTAATATTTGGCTTCCTGAAACAGCTGTCGAGGTAAGATATTATGATAAATTTAATACACGCACACACATATATATATTTCTTCGACTAAAGGCGATGCTCCAGCAAGGGTAAAAAAACTTTTTACCCTCACCCATTTATTACATTCAGTAGTGTAATTGCTATGCAATGAAAAAACACTTGTGGATTGATAATTGGGTATTCTACTAGCAGTATATTGGATCGATATTATCCCTTAGTTGGTTGGATTCACAACCTCTAACCCTCTTGGAATTAAATTAATATTTGAATGAAGACTATCTATTACTACCACTTGTCTGTATATAAACTATCTCTGCATTGTTTATAACATTGCTTATGAGAGTGAGTACATTTGAGTATGGTATAGTAGACCCTCAAAATGAATACTGCTGGAAAAATGGAGCTGATAAAAATGGGCTCATCACTGAAGGCATACCTATCCCACCTAAAGACACATATAATAAGGAACTAATCTTCAGAGTAAATGAATTCATTCATAGAATTCGATGGAAGCTACGTTATATATTTTAATAATTACTGGTATTTTTATACATTGTATATGTTATACATGTATGTATATTGTTATAATTGTTTTTTTTTTTTAATAAATAAATAGACATAATATAATGTCTAAAAGTTGATGAATACCACCTCTTGATCCCCTTCATTTTCTTATTGCTATATATATATATATATATATATATATAGTAAATCCAAACAAAGAAGAACAAACAAGAAAGAACAACAACGCGGGGACGTGGTGCAGATACTGTATTATCAGACGCTCAGGAAAGGAAGGAAAGAGGATTTAACGTTTCGAGCCTTGCGCTTCTTCAGAAATAGCGGAAAGTCCAGAGGAAGGGAAGACGGAGGAAGAAAATCGCCAACGATGCACACGCGGTTACATTTTGAAATGACTGGAAGGAAGCTGATGGAAATAGTGAGATAGAGGGGTAGTCAAGAGGCAAAGTAATAACAATCTCGTAAAGATTAGATATAAAGAACAAAAATAAGAAGATAAAGTTAAAGGCTAGCTTGGTAAAAGCGTGGTCAAATAACTCACATATTACCGAAGCGATATTTTTAACAACACAGTCGTACTTACGCTTGTTCATTAGAAGCTAATGAGAGGAGATGGGAAGAATGATGAACGTGTGTTTAGATCTAACATAGGACAAACTAGAAATATTGTTTACAGGAAAATAATACGAGATTTTACAATTTATTTCATTCTGAATGTTATAAACGCTCTTACATTAAATGTGTAAACACATTGTAACATTAAATACTTTTTAGTGGAATACATATATATTCATGACGGCTGAAAATCTGAAACTTCTGGGTCACTGTCAACCTTTTACTTGAAATAAACAAATAAATAAATACATACATGCATACATACATACGTAAGGTAGTCTACCCGTGAGTCAACAACCGGGTTACTAACTCCCACTTTGAAGGGTGTGCGTCTGCAATCCAGGAACAGAAAATATCTACAAAATACCTAATGCACACAAGGGACAGTAACGTAGGAGATGCACCAAAATGTGATAATCGAGGCAGACTTTGTGGAGTCAACACCGAAGATATCACCCACGTCATAAGCAGTTGTCCAAAAATGTCATCGCAGTATTGTCTGTCAATGAGATATGATATTGTTGCTACGACACTGTATAGTACTGAGGGGCCAAAGAAATAAGATCCCACAGTATGTTAGAGGCCATAACCACTCATAATAAGAACGAGTACAGGTGGAATGTCCCAGTGAAAACCTCAATGAAATGTAAGCATAATAGACCTGAAATAGTGATGTAGGACTGAGAAGAGATACCCAGGTCACAAGTTTAGGTTTATACCTGTGATTATCGGGAAACTAGGATATGTAAAAAACAGCCTAAATACCGATCTTGAGAAATTAGGCTTCTCAAAACCAGAAAAGAGAAAGCTGATTGGAGGGCTACAGATCCAAGCCATTACTGGAACTCTAAAAATTTCCTGGGTGCCATTGCTAACCACTTGGCCATACGCTTTCACTACATGAAGAAGTATAGCTGAATACCCCATAAAGCAACTTCAGTAGTTATATCTTTGTATTGTCAGACTTTGGTAAGCGATAACCTAACTAGGAATACTTTTCCAACTCCATTTGGACTCCAGGGAAGCAAATTTTAGCTTCCCCCTACCAATCCCTACTAAAAGAGACTAACAGACCATCTTCTTATCTGTAGTAAATTTGGGTTTATAATCATTGATGTATGTATGATCTTAATGTGATAGTATTGTGTGATGTTTCTCTCAAATCTTTCGTTGATAGCTTATTGACTTCCATATAGATATGTTGAAAAAAGCTACATTTATGAAGTTCTTGGCCACTTGTTCCCAATGTCGACGAGGGCTGAAATGCAGAGTTACTCTCTGTGCCCTACATCCATACCGACCTAAATCTATTCCGCTTGATGCTTGAACTCTCTATCGAGGTCATCAAGATACTTGAACTTGAGCTGAAGCCGACTGGATAGATCACAGTATTTTAATAGCATGATAAAAATTTTTTTTTAAATCCCAAGACTTTTGGCTGTTTGAGATTTAGAAACTTCTGACAATATTGCATTCCACTAAGTACCAGTCGTCTGGAGTGAGCAGGAAGAAACTCTCAATTTGTTGTAAATTCCATACTGGAAATTTCTATCATCTGGTGTTCTTCTAAATGTACTCAACTTCACTTGCTTGAGTATCTTCGACAAAAGGTCTCGGAAATCATTTCATGCATTTGTTTCTTCCATGCAAGATGAATTCCTGCTGAGGGCACGATTTGAATACACACACACACACAAACACGCACGCACACACACACACACACACACACATACACACACACACACACACATACAAATTAAGATATAAACTCAAATTAGGCAATCATACTCATACATTTATAAATTCGACTTAAAATGCGTATTACATATATTAATACCTCTTTTACTTGTTTCAGTCATTTGACTGCGGCCATCTGAAGCACTGCCTTTAGTCGAGCAAATTGACCCCAGGACTTATTCTTTGTAAGCCTAGTATTTATACTATCGGTCACTTTTGCCGAACCGCTAAATTACGGGGACGTAAACACACCAGCTTCGGTTGTCAAGCGAATTTGGGAGGGCAAACACAGACACACAAACACACACACACACACACACACACACACACACACACACACACACACACACACACTCGCGCACATATGAATACTTTTAAATTTATTTATAAAATATAAATATACATATTTAAATATAGATTAAAATACATGTAAATAAAACCTATGTGGGATACATATGGAAGGAAGTAAGAGAAATAGAGGACTGAAAAAAGAATTTTTGTACTGAAATTAAGAGAGGTTAAGAGTTTCGATTAAAAGATCCATAGAGTTCGGTGTATTTTTAATAATATAAATGATATATAAGGTATATAATACAGTTCGAGAGGATTCACTTCCAACAGCCGTTTCTAGAGTTCATGCCCTGGTAGAAAAATAAAATATTTTGTCTCGGGTTCAACCCGAACACTTTTTAGCAGTTCTATATATTTCTTAAGAAAGAACAATAATAATATTATACATACATATATATATATATACTTATATATATATATATATATATATATATATATATATATATATTTACACACACACACACTCTCTCTCTCATGCTGTTGAGACACTGCTTCTGTAGTGGTCAAGTATGTTTCCTATTCAGTAAGGTGACTCACCTACATGTCAGTCACACAATTAAATTGCGACTGACATGCGAAGCATACAATAAATACAGAGCCAGGATCTGCAGTATCATTGGTATTCATTCTTCTTCCTTTCTTTTTTTTCTTGTGGGTTTTACCTGAAATCAGTTTGCAAGGCAATAACCTAACCAGGAATTATTTTCAGTTCTACCTGGAACATAAAAAAAGCACATTCCAGCGCTTCTTGTTGCAGAACCTTATCAAAATGAACTTCGTTTTTTTTTTAATACCACATAATCAGAATAGGAACCCACCTATATTTCATGGATTTTTCTGTAAACAAGGAGAAATTCATATAATTCATGGGTAGTCGTTTTTCTAAGGGTAATTGAGATAAAATTGATTATTATTGAATAAAATCAGGTGTCATTTCTGTTATTTATGAAACCAAGCTGTACAGAGGACTTGCTGTTTATACATACATACATACATACATACATACATACACACACTCAGAGCACATACAAATACATGTGCGCGTGCGCATTAATGTTTGTTTTAGAGTTAATTTTTATATATAAATAATACAACGTTAGATAGTGTTTAGTGGCGTTCATATTTATTCTTGGCGGTTTGTAAGCTGAAACCTGAGTCATTGTCAACTTTTACTTTGAAAAAATAAATGGATAAATAACTACGTAAAATGAATCACTACACACGTATACTCAAGCGTTTGCTTCCCAACCACATGAGGAAAGACTTCCGCCCGTCCTTACCCACCATTTTCTCCGAAATTTACTCTCTTTTACTCTTTACTCTTTACTCTTTTATTTGTCTTAGTCATTTGACTGCGGCCATGCTGGAGCACCGCCTTTAGTCGAGCAAATCGACCCCAGGACTTATTTTTTGTATGCCTAGTACTTATTCTATCGGTTCTTTTGCCGAACCGCTACGTTACGGGGACGTAAACACACCAGCATCGGTTGTCAAGCGATGTTGGGGGGGACAAACATAGACACACAAACAAGCACACACACACTCACACACATATATATACATATATACGATGGGCTTCTTTCAGTTTCTGTCTACCAAGTCCACTCACAAGGCTTTAGTCGGCCCGACGCTATAGTAGAAGACACTTGCCCAATTTTTTTTTTACCAAAAATCCCTGTTTTCGGATACGGAGGTTCCGGAAAATTGCCAAAAATCGGTATTGTGAAATTTTCCTCCCCTTTCCCCCCAACTTCTTCAATTTTGACCTTTTTCCCCAATACTAATCCTAAAACCCTAACCGTAACCGTAAACTCTAACCCTAAACTCTAACCCTAACCCTAAAACCCTAACCCTAACCCTAAAACCCTAACCGTAAGTACAGAAATGTTTTGAAATTTTTGTCCGAATCAATATGTCCGTATTTTTCCGCATATTTATAAAAAAAAAAAAATTTTTTATTAAAAATTTTACAAAGATTTTTGGAAATTTTTTTCAGTATCATAATGTCCGTATTTTCCCGCATATTCTGAAAAAAAAACAAAAAAACTGAAAAAAGTTAAAAATGACGAAAATGGGGTGGTAATTTAGAAATGTCGATTTTTGCCAGTTTTTTATACAGATTCGTATTCCCCGTAGTCGAAAAAAAAAAAAAAAATTTAAGGGTGGGATTTGTTTTTGGGCGGGGGAAGTCTTGAGCGGATTTGGCAGGTGGAAACTGAAAGAAGCCATATATATATATATATATATATATGTGCTTATGTTCCCGTAATTTAGCGGTTCGTCAAAGGAGACTTGTGGAATAAGTACCTGACTTAATAAACAATAGGGTCGAATTGTTCGAATAAGAACCTTCAGAGGCAGTGGCGGCTCGCAGATAAAATTAGAAGGAGAGCTGCTTCAGAAAACTTTTAGCCGTTGTTTTAATATTGTGTAAAAGGAAACAAACATATAAAAAGAAATATACATAAACTTGATCAGTTCACATTTTAGCCACTGCCGGGTAGTGTGTTTAATTTGTTCACTAAACACCGCCGCGAATTCCCCTTGTTTTTCAAAAATACCCACTAAATCACAAAATAAGGGGTGTGTGGAATCTGCCCTATCTTTCAAATCCTGGCAGCAACACTGTAGCTGGAAGCAGGATAATAATCTAATTTTACACTTAATCACATTCAAGAATATAAACACGTTTTTAAGCACAACACACGCGGAGTCAAAAAGAAACACTACCTTTCACCAGCACACCGGGGTCGGCACTGCGTGAACCATAATGCTCTCTCTCCCTAGCATGCAGCTTTCTATCTCGGACATGTGAGCATGCGCACAACAGCCAAACACCGAGTCGCTGGAACTGTGAAGCGCACAGTTCTATATAAGGATTTTTGTATTTTTTTCCTAAACTAGGGAATGGCTACTGACATTACAGAAAAAAAAATGGACTTATTATATTGAATGTTATCGATAATATCGAGAGGAAATAGGGGGTGCTGCAGTTCCGAAGTGCCTTTACACGAACCGCCACTGTTCTAGGGTATTAAGATACTATTAAGATAGAAAAACGCATTTAGTCCATAAAAACATAGAAGCACGCACATAAAAATTTACATTACAAATTAACAACAAACAAGATGAGGACAAATATCTGTCAAATGTGAATAAAGTAAATAATGTACATAATTCCTCATCTCTTAAATATAGAACTGTATATGACAGTGTTGTTAAAAATATCGCTTCGGCGCTATGTGAGTTATTTGAACACGCTTTTTTCAAGCTAGTCTTTAACTTTACCTCCTTGTTTCTGTTCTTTATGTCTTGTCTTTACGGGATTGTTCTCATTACTTTGCCTCTTAACTACCTCTCTCTCTCTCTCTCTCTCTCTCTCTCTCTCTCTCTCTCTCTCTCGCTATTTACACCAGCTTTCTTTCTTTAAACTTTTACATTTGTAAGCACAACAAGACGCCACGATTTTGTCAATCTCCTCTTGAAAAGAAAGGCTAGACTTGCTGTAACAACATCATCTGGACTGGTCGCTAGTTGCACAACTTCGACATCATGTGCATACCACTTGCGAATTATGGTTATTAGGTAATATTTGGCTTCCTGAAACAGCTGTCGAGGTAAGATATTATGATAAATTTAATACACGCACACACATATATATATTTCTTCGACTAAAGGCGATGCTCCAGCAAGGGTAAAAAAACTTTTTACCCTCACCCATTTATTACATTCAGTAGTGTAATTGCTATGCAATGAAAAAACACTTGTGGATTGATAATTGGGTATTCTACTAGCAGTATATTGGATCGATATTATCCCTTAGTTGGTTGGATTCACAACCTCTAACCCTCTTGGAATTAAATTAATATTTGAATGAAGACTATCTATTACTACCACTTGTCTGTATATAAACTATCTCTGCATTGTTTATAACATTGCTTATGAGAGTGAGTACATTTGAGTATGGTATAGTAGACCCTCAAAATGAATACTGCTGGAAAAATGGAGCTGATAAAAATGGGCTCATCACTGAAGGCATACCTATCCCACCTAAAGACACATATAATAAGGAACTAATCTTCAGAGTAAATGAATTCATTCATAGAATTCGATGGAAGCTACGTTATATATTTTAATAATTACTGGTATTTTTATACATTGTATATGTTATACATGTATGTATATTGTTATAATTGTTTTTTTTTTTTAATAAATAAATAGACATAATATAATGTCTAAAAGTTGATGAATACCACCTCTTGATCCCCTTCATTTTCTTATTGCTATATATATATATATATATATATATATAGTAAATCCAAACAAAGAAGAACAAACAAGAAAGAACAACAACGCGGGGACGTGGTGCAGATACTGTATTATCAGACGCTCAGGAAAGGAAGGAAAGAGGATTTAACGTTTCGAGCCTTGCGCTTCTTCAGAAATAGCGGAAAGTCCAGAGGAAGGGAAGACGGAGGAAGAAAATCGCCAACGATGCACACGCGGTTACATTTTGAAATGACTGGAAGGAAGCTGATGGAAATAGTGAGATAGAGGGGTAGTCAAGAGGCAAAGTAATAACAATCTCGTAAAGATTAGATATAAAGAACAAAAATAAGAAGATAAAGTTAAAGGCTAGCTTGGTAAAAGCGTGGTCAAATAACTCACATATTACCGAAGCGATATTTTTAACAACACAGTCGTACTTACGCTTGTTCATTAGAAGCTAATGAGAGGAGATGGGAAGAATGATGAACGTGTGTTTAGATCTAACATAGGACAAACTAGAAATATTGTTTACAGGAAAATAATACGAGATTTTACAATTTATTTCATTCTGAATGTTATAAACGCTCTTACATTAAATGTGTAAACACATTGTAACATTAAATACTTTTTAGTGGAATACATATATATTCATGACGGCTGAAAATCTGAAACTTCTGGGTCACTGTCAACCTTTTACTTGAAATAAACAAATAAATAAATACATACATGCATACATACATACGTAAGGTAGTCTACCCGTGAGTCAACAACCGGGTTACTAACTCCCACTTTGAAGGGTGTGCGTCTGCAATCCAGGAACAGAAAATATCTACAAAATACCTAATGCACACAAGGGACAGTAACGTAGGAGATGCACCAAAATGTGATAATCGAGGCAGACTTTGTGGAGTCAACACCGAAGATATCACCCACGTCATAAGCAGTTGTCCAAAAATGTCATCGCAGTATTGTCTGTCAATGAGATATGATATTGTTGCTACGACACTGTATAGTACTGAGGGGCCAAAGAAATAAGATCCCACAGTATGTTAGAGGCCATAACCACTCATAATAAGAACGAGTACAGGTGGAATGTCCCAGTGAAAACCTCAATGAAATGTAAGCATAATAGACCTGAAATAGTGATGTAGGACTGAGAAGAGATACCCAGGTCACAAGTTTAGGTTTATACCTGTGATTATCGGGAAACTAGGATATGTAAAAAACAGCCTAAATACCGATCTTGAGAAATTAGGCTTCTCAAAACCAGAAAAGAGAAAGCTGATTGGAGGGCTACAGATCCAAGCCATTACTGGAACTCTAAAAATTTCCTGGGTGCCATTGCTAACCACTTGGCCATACGCTTTCACTACATGAAGAAGTATAGCTGAATACCCCATAAAGCAACTTCAGTAGTTATATCTTTGTATTGTCAGACTTTGGTAAGCGATAACCTAACTAGGAATACTTTTCCAACTCCATTTGGACTCCAGGGAAGCAAATTTTAGCTTCCCCCTACCAATCCCTACTAAAAGAGACTAACAGACCATCTTCTTATCTGTAGTAAATTTGGGTTTATAATCATTGATGTATGTATGATCTTAATGTGATAGTATTGTGTGATGTTTCTCTCAAATCTTTCGTTGATAGCTTATTGACTTCCATATAGATATGTTGAAAAAAGCTACATTTATGAAGTTCTTGGCCACTTGTTCCCAATGTCGACGAGGGCTGAAATGCAGAGTTACTCTCTGTGCCCTACATCCATACCGACCTAAATCTATTCCGCTTGATGCTTGAACTCTCTATCGAGGTCATCAAGATACTTGAACTTGAGCTGAAGCCGACTGGATAGATCACAGTATTTTAATAGCATGATAAAAAATTTTTTTTAAATCCCAAGACTTTTGGCTGTTTGAGATTTAGAAACTTCTGACAATATTGCATTCCACTAAGTACCAGTCGTCTGGAGTGAGCAGGAAGAAACTCTCAATTTGTTGTAAATTCCATACTGCCAATCAAGATATGGAAATTTCTATCATCTGGTGTTCTTCTAAATGTACTCAACTTCACTTGCTTGAGTATCTTCGACAAAAGGTCTCGGAAATCATTTCATGCATTTGTTTCTTCCATGCAAGATGAATTCCTGCTGAGGGCACGATTTGAATTTTAACAATATAAAAGAGAGATCTCGCCGTTGTTGTCTTTAAACTCTGGTGATATAATGTCATCAATTGTGCATGCGAGCAAATTTTTTCTTTTTTACCATTCTCTGATATGCTCGTGATATAATATCAATTCAAATATTTGCTACTTAATAATAAATCTCATCTTTAAGTCATAGACGTTCGTGCCTGTACATGTACAGGGGGTCCCAAGACGAATTACGTGATTTACGCTGCCAGAAGCCAGCTTTACTCATGGTGTGGGCCGCAGTTGCATCTGGTGGGTCCTAGTCTCCCTTGATTTTCATCGATGCTGGCGTCAAGGTCTACAGTGAAGTTTATTTGGAAACGTTGGGTTACTCTGGATCACAAAAACCTTTGGTGACCGTTACATCTTTACTCAAGACGGGGCTCCGGCCCACACATACAGTTTGATAAAGAGTTGGTGCAAAGAGCATTTCAGCAGCCTTTGGGACAAGACGATATGGCCTCCCTCAAGTCTAGACATCAATCCCATGGTCTTTGCTATCTGATCCATCTTAGAGAATAATGTTTCTGTTCGTTCCTATTCAAATGTGTCAGATCTGAAGAAAGCCCTTTTGTCTTCATGGGTCAAGTTGGATACAGAGATGATACGGTGCTCATGCAACTCAGTGACCACTCGTTTGCAGGCTGTGATCAAGGCGAAAGGTGGTCATTTTGAAATGTAATTACTGCAATGGATTGACAATTTACATTAGAATGTGTGTGCCAAATTTCCTTATCCTACCTTAAATTTATTTTGAATAATTAAGAAATATCAATGGGTAAACCTTTCTGGGACACCCTGTATGTTACCTACAAGGACCTCTTCTTGAAATTCTTTTCAATCGGAATTCTAAGCGGAAACGACGAAGTGAACCAAGGGGTAGAAACAGTGCACATATGTTATAGTGTCTTGTGTTTGTGCGAGCATGTTTTGGGATTCCCAGTAAAACTTAATGGTAGAATGTAAAGTTAATCAAGCTCTGTTTCAATAACGCCACTATTGAATGCATTTCGTAAATGCATACAGGGTCTAACCTCACCCCTTTCACATGAATTTTAAACTAGCACAATCTCTCAAATTGCATCACAGAAGACATGTTCAGTGTAAAGTAATGAAAGAGAGGTTGGCTTTGACACAGTAAGTTAGAGTAGTTGTATCGAACCGCATAAACACACACACACACATACACGCTTACATACACACACATATATATATATATATATATATATATATATATATATATACATACACACATACATGTGTATGCATGTATGAAAATGAGAAAAAATATATATATGTATGTATGTGTGTATGTATATATACACACACATATATATATATATATAATATATATATATATATATATATATATATATATATATATATATATATATATATATATATATATATATATATATATATATATACATGTATGTATGATTTATAGACATCGACACTCACAAATACCCCAGAATTTCAAAGAAGATATACGTCCAATCTATGAGGAAGGAAGTGGAGCAGATGCTAAAAATTACAGGCCCATCTCTCTGATTTCATATATCAACTATGTCAATGAAATTCATTACCAACCCAGAGGGAAATGGGCTGCAAAATGAGAGGGAAATGGGCTGCAAAATGAGAGGGAAATGGGCTGCAAAATGAAACTCAGCATGGTTTCCGCCCGTGCAGACGCAGCCTCACATAGTTTGCGCAGCATCACAACAGGATACTGATGCAGCTGCAGAATCTGTAAGACATCTCAATTTTTACGAAAGTCTTCTACGAAGCTGATGATAGAATGTTGAGTTATAAGCTCCTTCGTTTAAGCATAGCTGTTAAATAAATAAATAAAAGGAGAATGGGTGGGTCTCCTTTTTCGAAATGAAGTTACTCAGGGAACAACTCTTTCAGACATGCCCTCACTTTTACAAACAGCTACAGTAGCCCCGCCAGCCCTGCTGATGGTCTTGTCTTTCTAGTTTCAGTTATTGGGCTGCGGCCATACTAGGGCACCGTCTTGAAGTGCTTTAGCCGAACAAATCGATCCCAGTACTTATTTTTTGAAAGTCTGGTACTTATTTAATCAGTTTCCTATCGAACCGCTAAGTTACGGATACGTAAACTTACAGACACCAGTTGACAGGTGATGTAGGGTGACTGATACAAACACATTCATACAGATATATTCTCTCACACACACACACGTGTGTGTGTGTGTGTGTGTGGTTTCTTTATCACCTGCTGAATCCACTCACAAGGCTTCGGTCCGCCCCGGTTTATAGTAGAGGACACTTGCTCAAGGTACTCCGAAATGGGAGTGAAATCGAAATCTTGTGATTGGGAAGCAAGCTTCTTATCACAGTCATGCCTGCACTTACGAATATATATATATATATATATATATATCAATATACAAAGAATATGTATGCATGTATACACACATATATGTACATACTTACATCTGCATATGTATATAGATGCATATCAGGGTACAGGACGTTAGAGGAAAGAACTACAGACAACATAGGAACACATAGGAAAACAGATAACCACTTGGAATTAATCCTTCGTCAGCTGCCTCTATTCTAACTAGACGTTTCGAAGATAAGGCAGAACGTACTCTAGAATAGTCTCTTCCTGAGTAGTGGATCGACCCACTAAACAGAGGATTCCAAGGTGGCGAACACAAACCAAGACAGGAAAAAATGGACAGTGAAAACAACATTAAAAAGCCGTAGGGCCAAACGCGAATCTGATGTTGAACGCTTGTGATATGACGAAGCTGGACGGAGAAAAAACAGTTCGTCTCGCCTTCATAGTGGCTGGAGTGAAAAGAGAGAGTTAACCACAGGTCACACGTGAGCAGAGAGGATGGTAGAAGGAGGAAGTGGAACAAGGAGGAAGAGAGAGATGTGTATAGCAATGAAGTAGAAGCCAGGACAACAGAAGGAAGCAGAGCGAGAAGGGGAGATGGGTAAGAAGAAAGATAGATAGGTAGATAGATAGAGGGATAGATAACTAGATAGATAGAGAAAGATAGATAGATAGATAGAGGGGGAGAATTCACAAAAAAAAACAACAAAAAAACAAAAGGCGAAGATAGGTCGTGTAGACAACAAACAGATGTATTAGTTTAACGCTCGGATAGTGAAAAGTCTTTAACGTTTCGAGCCTACGCTCTTCGACGCCAACAACTCCAGAAAGAATTCACTGCAATATAAAATGGGTTGACAAAACTAACATCTATTTTTATGTATGTAAATGTTTGAAGAATTTCTAATCAAATTGCCAAGTGATCCGAATACTGGCAACAAAATGAACACCGCTAAAGCCAACCACAAGTCAGACGGTGCAAGCGAGGGATTGAGTCTACCGTTCAAAGGTAGGCAAACTCTAACCGTCCACGTTCCATTTATTCAATTTCAATCATAAATGCTTGGGCTGAGCTAAGTATCTGATAGGAGATACAAGTTCAAATCGAACCCAAAACGACAGATTGCAAGAGCAAACTTCAAATGGAAATAAAATTGTATTTCCAGATGCAAACTTGAAAATAGGGAGAAAGTAGAATGTCTTTGAATTTCGAGAAAGTTATGTAATATAAAATAATATCCCAATATTTTTTAAAAACTATACGCGAAAAGTAAAATAACGAAGTTATACTAAAACACAAACAAGAAATCTAGTTGTGAAAATATTTTGAAAGAATACGATCTTGATGTTTCGAAGAGATGATAAGATATATGAAAATATACCAACCGTTTTGGTTTTAAAGATTTATGAAAAGAAAAACAAATATTTTCTTGCTAAAATAGCATATGTGATTTATTTTAAGTGAAATGTTTGTATGTGATTCTAATTCTATTCATGAACAAGAGGGAAAGAAAAATTTAGAACACTTCCTGCGATGAACTGCTCAGTTTTTCTATTCCCCAAAAGAAAACATAGAAGCATTATTTGGCTGATGAAAATGTCAAAGAAATTAGAAAAGTATGGAAATTTTGAAGCTTTTTTCCCCCTCCAGTGAAAAGAAAACAATCCTAAACATAGGAAACAAAACCCATCAACATGCAGTTTCTTACTTTTCCAAAAGGCATAATCTGCATAAAATAGAATCAAGTGAAACTTTCCATATATTTAAAATTCAATGTTGAGATCCCATAATTTTAACTTCTGAACCAAGTTTCAGTATTTTATCCAAGGAAGTTAACGTCAATAAATACGTAAATAAAACCTTGAAAAGGCAGTAATTGGTCATGTCAGATTTAAGTTAGAAATGTTGAAAATTATTTGGGCGATTGGTGTTAAAATCAGTAGATCGTTGGATAATGCCTTGCGATATTTGTTACTTTATGTTGCGATTTCATATCATTCTGGTGTTGTCTTTACTCTCTTCATTCTATCGAGATAAATAAAATAAATTCCAGTGATCTTCTTCGAGTATGGCATGTTGTCAACGAGAAAAGATGTGTATGTGTGGGAATATCGCGACAACTATCCAAGAGCATTGTGGCCAAAACAGCTAAAAGGAGAAAGAAAACCATAACACCAGGTTCATGGGACACAGACGGCAGGGACACAAATCAAGAACGATCTTCAAATCTCATCATCAGCACTAATGGCCCCGAAAGTGGTGCACAGACTAATAAAAATGGCTTTTCCTTTTAGCATAACGTCTTGCAAGACCCCCAAGCGACAGTTTCATCCCATCGTCTTGTGAATTTGTGGACAAGTGGCCTAAAGAGGTGAACCAATCCTCAAGGTCATGGAGTTGAAGACACCACTACACAGAAAGACCGCTCTTCCGAATCCGCCACCAGTGCTGTATCAATAGCAAACAACAACTGACTCATCTGCCATTTCTCTTCATTTTTTTCCCATTTGGGCTCCTCTACCAAAAGTTCTGGCATTTACCTTTCTCATCTCACTATCCATATATAAATTAAACAGCCACGGAGACATCACACAACCCTGTCTTAACCCCACCTTCACATCAAATCACTCACTTACTTCACCACACGCCCTACTTTCGCTATGAAACCTTTGAACAGCTCTGATTGGTCAGATCTTTTCGATGACGTGGGTAATATTCTAGCGAATCATGACATGACATAGTGATCTGATTGCTAAATGTTCCCGCTACATCCATATATATAATATGAGGACAGAGTAATCAAATTCCGTTAACTAGAATTTTTAGCCGAATGCTTTGATCCCAGTACTTATCTTTTTGTTAAGTCTGGTTCTTATTATATCGTTCTCTTTTGCCGAACCGCTAGGTTACTGGAACGTAAACACATCAGCACCGGTTGTCAAGCAGTGGTGGGAGGACAAACACAGACACTAAGACACACACGTATACATATAAGCGACGGGCTTCTTTCAGTTTCTGTCTCCCAAATCCACTCACAAGGCTTTGGTTGGCATGAGGTCGTAGTAGAAGTCACTTGCTCAAGGTGCCGTGCAGTGGGACTGAACTTGGTACCATGTGGTTGGGAAGCAAGCTTGTTATCACACAGCCACGCCTGCGCGAACATTTTTAATAAAGAATCTCATCGCTCGGCTGTATTATCAAGGTACTGTCTATTTTGATATGAGCTCTACATGGTTGGCGAGGTATGTGAGAGGCACAAAAGAACTCTCTGGTGCCTGCGTATCTATCTGTGAGCACGTCAAACAGCCAATGACAATGAGAGAAATTTAGATGTGAGTTTAATTATTTTTCAGTAATTTCGCACAAACTTCAGCAAGGATTTTCACAAAAAATTTTCTGACGGATTCTAACTTATTTTTATTTGCATACTGATGGGTACTAATTCATTTCAGTGTTTGAAACATAGATGTCACCTATAATTTCTCCCATGGAGCGCCGGGTATCCCTGAACAGACTTAAAGAGGTCTAACGTAATGCTGCATGATATATCACAAACTTCACCCTCCTCATTTCTCTTTGAAACATTTCAGTATGGAAAGTTCCAATCCGTTATAAGAAATTAAAACGCACACCTTGCTTGAAGCTCTAGTCGTCATTCACACGTAATCAGAATCATTAGCTCTTAAAACGCGACCAGGGTCAGGAAAAAGTTGGAGATTTTGGGCCACGGATGACATGACGGAAGTAAGAAAGATTTTCGCCAGTTAGACGTCGTCAGGACAGCGTTGTTCGTCCAGCAGATCCAGGATATCATCAATGACAACCCCGGCGGAGCACAAGCCCATCGTGGGGTGCTTCAGAATAATCTGGATGGGTACTAATTGTAACGTTAAAGTGGGATTTCGAAATAAGTGTATCACTGTAAATCTGAGGGTGCATCATTGTCCACTATGCAGATATACGGTGCACGAAGACATCAAGTAAAAGTCCCACATGATGAAGAGAACGTATTTCGCGAGCGGCAAGACCTGGGCAAACCATGGCATCGTGTAATGCACCTAACGTCATGTAACCTCCAAGGTTTCCTACTGCACCAGGTGTGTAGTGGGGAGAAGGAGAAGACCGACGATTGGCTGCAAAAGGCCAAAGACTCGTTAAGCGATGCTGTTACGGGCATAATGTGCAGGGGTCACGTGACTGTCTCGTAATTGCTTCTGTGATCGCATCAGGACTGTCATTGGTGCTAGGGCGGTTTAGTCGATATGTCTGTTACCATGAAGGCGGCGAACTGGCTGAAACGTTAACACGCCGGGCGAAATGCTTAGCGGTATTTCGTCTGTCTTTACGATTTGAGTTCAAATTCTGCCGAGGTCGACTTTGCCTTTCATCCTTTCGGGGTCGATAAATTAAGCACCAGTTGCGTACTGGGTTCGATCTAATCGACTGGCCCCCTCCCCCAAAATTTCGGGCCTTGTGCCTAGAGCAGAAAAGGATATGTCTGTTACCTAGTTGAGTGAGTTCTCTGTTTTTCTAGGAATATTTTTTTCCTGTTTGGTGCCTTTGTCTTTCTTTGTGCATTGTTTCTTTCTCGGTTGCTTGGTGCTCCTGTATACCAGTTTATCTATAAACATAATCTCTATGTGTCTTTTTTCTCCCCTATTGCCACACAATATCCTCTTATACTTATAAACAACAAAGAAAGACGCGGCCTAAAATATCAGAACTCATCCCACCTCATGACAAATGAAAATTAACTTATTTTTATGATTTTATAAACTTGAAAATAGTCATGCATGGTCATTCAGTTCAAGTCATTATTTGAGTGGAAACGGTTAGGAATATGTTTGCTTTATTATAAACGTCCAAGCCTGCCAATTCTTTACGCTGAAGAATTATCATTTTCTTTTTGTAAATAAATCTGATAAAGAAGTATGAAAATTCAAATAAAAATGTCCCTTCATTTCATTTTGTTTCGTAAGAAACAAACGAAAGTGTACCACTCCTTTCGATTACTGCTATTAAGAATATTTGTACCTAATTTAATCGGATACTTAGAGTCAAGATACTTGTTTAGCGGATATATCTATTATCACAACTTCCAGGCAAAATCGCTAAAGAGAAAGAGAGAGCGAGGGAAAAAGAGAGAGAGAGAGTGAGAGAGAGAAGCATAATATTTGTTGGCACAAAGCCAATAATTGTGCTAGATCTTAGTCGATTACACTGACCTCGGTCCATGGCTGGTACTTTATTTCATCAACTCCAGATATGAAATACAAAGTTCACCTCAGCGGGAACTAAACAGTGGACGTAAAAAGCCGGAATAAATATCACAAAGTATTTTGTCCGACATTGTAATGATGCTGGCAATCCAAGTAAAAAGTCAAAAATTTGTGGTAAGTAAAATAAATAAAACCAACCTCAATACCTGACAGTTACTTTATTATATCAACTGTTGTTGGCACTCTGTCGCTTACGACGTTGAGGGTTCCAGTTGATCCGATCAACGGAACAGCCTGCTCGTGAAATTAACGTGCAAGTGGCTGAGCACTCCACAGACACGTGTACCCATTCAGCGTGACACAGTGTGACAAGGCTGCCCCTTTGAATTACAGGCACAACAGAAACAGGAAGTAAGAATGAGAGAAAGTTGTGGTGAAAGAGTACTGCAAGGTTCGCCACCACCTCCTGCCGGAGCTTTAGGTGTTTTCGCACAATAAACACTCACAACGCCCGGTCTGGGAATCGAAACCGCGAGTCCGTTGCCCTAACAACCGGGCCATTGCGCCTCTACTATTCTATCAACTACCAGGAGATAAAAAAAAAAGCAAAGTTGACTCCAGCGGGATTTGGAGTTGGGACATAAAAAATTCGGAACAAGTACTGCAATCCATCTCCCCGACATCTAGTGATTCTACTCATTAACGAAACAGCCAATTGAAATAAAACGACCGAGTTACTTCCCTTGGTGCCATTATTAATATAGTCACCGGATGTTGATAAGTTCTGTAGAAGGCATGTTCCCGAGGCAAAGCAAATGACGATTTTTCCTCTTCCTCGTTGTAAGAAAAAAATGCAGGTTTTCATCACTTTAGGATTGCTTTCTATCATCGCTTATGGTAAGTACTTTGCGATCGCATACTTTATTTTTATATTGTCCTCACCAAGAAATCTTTCAGCCTGTTTGCATCAAATGATAAATCCAGAATTCAGTTACTTGCTTTCTATTTACTTCGAACTTTTATATATCCGAGTAGTAATAGATTTTAAATGCCTGATTGTTAGATTTATTTGATTTTATTTTTTATATAAAGGTATTTTACCGAAATATATAGGTATGGGTATTTGTTTTAGCGTGTCAGTTAAATGAAAATTCGGACCAAATATATAATATATATGTATATAAAAAGAGTCTGCGAACTCAAGCTAATTATAACAGCAATATCACATGACGATAAACAAACCGACACACAGACACTTATATTGATAATCTCTAAGTATCTACGACATTGCTTTTCTAATCAAAGATTCCCTAACTTTTATTTTCATCTGATATCAACTAGTGCCTGAAAGTTTTTCAGCTATTGTTTACTCGTAGTTAGCTGTGATCTAGCAGTCCTATATTCAAACATATTCCAACTACAACCTTATCGTTTTATATATTTTAATGCCAAACCGTTGTGTACCAAGGACCAGATTATTTAGTCTTTCATCCTTTCTATCTTTTTTTTTAAAGATGGAACAATATGATCTGAGGGATATTTGGCTGCTATTTCTAACTGGATGAGTGAGTACATAGATGCTCCTTCTCATAGACACAGGTGTGTGTTAGTCTCAAAAGATAGTTTATAGTAGCAACGACCTTGTCATTGTCAAAATATCTTTTTTAATTGCAGCTGTTGCTCAGTCGATAACATTCACAAATGCATCCCACTTCTGTTTCTCTTTCGTAATATATCAAAGGGGACAGTAAATGTAATAATGAAATTATTGTATACAGTTTCATTCATACATACACGCATACATAACTTATACAAAGATCTTTGTACGACACTATTTATTTTGAACTGTTTTAAGGTTATTAACAAAAACTATTCATTGGAACAGTAAATTTCAAATATTGATTTATATTTTGTGCTATCATCCACTTGAAAACTGGCATAGAAATATGCATGTATAGTGAAAAGGTAGAGTTTATTGAATTGTCCCAGTATATTATATGATGAAGTACACAATACATTTTAATTAAAATATTCTGCGAAAAAAGCATAGTTTACGAAAGGTAGAGCGAGAAAAAAAAACACGTTTTAAAATCAGGGTTGAAGCGATATTAATGTTTAGCTGTCTTAATCAGATTGGTATTGCATATGAAGGCGCAAAAAGGACTCTCGCATAAATTATTAACGGGCGTTTAAATTAAAACATTTGGGGAGGTAGACTTAACATCACCATCCATCTGGTCCCTTAATCAGATTGGTATTGCATATGAAGGCGCAAAAAGGACTCTCGCATAAATTAAAACATTTGGGGAGGTAGACTTAACATCACCATCCATCTGGTCCCTTTTTGGGTGACTTCTATGCGGATCACTTCTGTTGTAAGCATTCGGGCTTGCTAGTGCCGGTAGCCCTGGATAGAAAAATAAAGGGTCACGGGCGTTACCCTTCTCTCTCTGACTAGACTCTGACAAAAATTTAAAAAGAAGTCACATTGAGAAGGCTTCTTCTCCCTCCTAATTTTGGGTATTTAGTCTATACTTCTTTATGTTGCCCCTCTTTTTATTACTACCATTTAGTTTCTGGTTAGTCTTGACTAAGTAGACCTATAACCGACAGCATCCTCGTTCATCTCTCTTGAGCAAAACGTATTTTTTTTTTACTGTATATATAATGTGTTGTTCCCTTTTCAAGCTTGTTGGCTGCAGTTACAGGGAGATTTGGTTGGATTCTACCTTGTCGTGTTATGTAGAAAAGCTGTTATTCCTATTCTGTAATCTCGGTCTGTCCTATTCAAGATGCTCTATGACCTGTTGAAAGCAGGTCAGAGGTCGTGCTGCAATCTACAGAATCAACATATTACATATTCTATTCCAACATCTACAATTTCAATTACACTATCTGTTCAACTAAATCTCCCTCCAATCTATCCTAGCTTTGCTATATTTCATTCTAAAGTATAGATGACGCACAATTGTGGTTGGAAAGCTGATCGAATGATAGAAAAGTCGTAATTTTCATGACTCATTGATCTGTTCTTATTACATGTGTTTAGTTACTCTGTGTAATGTATATAATAATATGTATTGACGAGGGAGCATGTGCAATAGCTATTGATTTCTGACTTAATTCATATTAGCATTAAAGT
>NW_028315389.1:0-5000 GCF_046866305.1 Octopus bimaculoides
AATAATAACAATAATAATAATAATAATAAGAATAATAATAATAATAATAATAATAATGATAATAATAATAATAATAATAATAATAATAATAATAATAATAATAATAATAATGATAATAATAATAATAAATTATATGTTTTTAGAATGGTTTTCCTGCCAAAATCTTTAAAATCTTTCCTCTGCCAATGCTGGGACCCGATCTCTATCCTTGGACACACTGCACTGCATCTTATCTGGCTTCGATGATGCCAATACGCGCGCATATCTCTCTGGATCATCTCCAAAAATAATACTAAATGTTTATTGTTGTTGTTGTTGTTGTAGTTTTTTTGTTTTTTTCAGAAAATAATTTTGTTTATTCCAATTCAATAATGCTGTTAGTGATGATGACGAGGATGATGATGGCAATAATAAAAAAACAAAAATGATGATGATGATGATGGTGGTGGTGTTGGTGGTGGTTTTGATGATGGTGATGGTCGTAATTGTGGTGGTGGTGATGATGATGATGTTGATAATGATGATGATGATGGTGATGATGATGATATGTTAAGTTATAACTTCATATTCGTGAATTCAGAATTTATATCTATCTATCTATCTATCTATCTATCTATCTATCTATCTATCTACATGTCTGTCTGTCTCTCGCTCCCTCTCTCTATCTATACAAACAAAACATGCATACACACACAAATGTATATATATATATATATATATATATATATATATATATATATACACGAACTCGCACACGTACACACACGCACCTACAGCTGCACACCACGCATACACTCACACACACACGCACACACGCTCTTTCTCTCTCTCTCTCTCTCTCTCACTCACACATATACACACACGTTGTTTTATTATCGTTTTTTACTGTATTGCTTGTCGATTCGTCATTGCACCGTTCCAGCAGCTTACGTATCAATTATTTCTATGAGAAGCGCTTACAGACCACATCTCTCAAACTTTCTCACAGTACAACGTAGCGAATTCAGAGAGAGAGAGAGAGAGAGAGAGAGAGAGAGAGAGAGACAGACAGACAGACAGACAGACAGACAGACAGACAGACAGAGACAGATAGAGAGACAGAGAGAGAGAGAGAGAGAAGGTGGGTAGAAAGACAGACAGGTAAACAGAATGGCAGACAAGCAAAGTGATCCATCAAAATTCTTTGGCAAGGAAAAGTGTTGTTGCTATGACAAAGGAAATTCTGTAGCTGTAATGTTTGAGGACGGATCTTCCGCCCTCAGGCTAAACCCTCATCATCTTCAAGTATCATTGGAGTGGAAGCCAAAGTTGGAAACGGAAATGCTACATGAGCCTGTAAATTTTACGACAAGGGTAATTTTGACGAATTTGGGATGTTAAAGGAGAAGCGAACAACTGTGGCATGCTACAATAATATTTGTAGGCAAAACCATTCAGTGCTAGCGACTCAAATTCCGCACAGTCTGACGTAGATTCTACTATTTCAGACGCTGAAGTTCAATTGTCGCATCACTCCAGTATGTCATATGCTATGAGCTGTGGTAGCCCAGTGTGCGTCTATACTGGTGTTCCTAGCGTTCACCAATGCTAACGAGCAAGATGCACTCACAAATGACTCTACGTGCTCGGAGAAGTCTAGATATCCTGCCTCCGATGGGAAAATAGACGGCAACCAGCTTCTAAATACTCATCTTCAGGGCAATCTCAACAGCATTATGTATGGGTCCCTAGACAAATCAATGCATTGGGCTCTATAGTGTTTATTTATTGACAGCAAACCACAGCACACATAGATTTGAATTAGGTTCCCTAAGCCTGTGAGCTCTCTGGACAACTGCCCAATGTTCCTATGCCTTGAGACGACCCTGCTTATCTTAGGATCATCGACCTACCGTTGACCTCCTGAAAGATCGCCTTCATTTCCACACCTATGACTTTTTAAAATCTGTGTAGCTGGTTTCAACCTTTGGCACGAGGTCAGCAGTTGTGATATTAATAATTAATGATAATAATAATAGTGATAAGAATAGCAACAAGAATTATTATTATTATTGTTCAGTAGTTTTATTTTTATAGCGCGCTTTCACTTCACTACCGAGCGCAGCTCTGTGTGCCTTGGGTATGTGCTATTATTATTATCATTATTATTATTATTATTATTATTATTATTATTATTATTATTATTATTATTATTGGAGTAGTGGTAGTAGTAGTAGTAGTAGTAGTAGTAGTAGTAGTAGTAGTAGTAGTATAATCGTTGTTGTTATTGCTGTTCTCGTTTCATTGTAGACAGATGTATTTGCTTACCGCTGGAAATAATTTTTTTTTTTAAATTCGATTAATTTACAAACAGATGTTTGCACGTCTATTCCAATTCTTAGGGTAAACAATAGATCTGCGTTTGAGACATTAGATTTCTCTGGAAAATTTTTCTTTACATTTTTTAATAAGACTTTTTTTCTACTGGAGGAGAAAGAGGAGCTAAAAGCAAAGATTGAAGTACTTTATAAGTTCCTGAAAAAAAACATAAGATAAGTTTCTAATTCCACGGAAACTAATTTAAAAAAAAAAAAAAAGGATAAATGAAATTTTTTTTGTAGCTATATAAACTGACGAAATTATTCTGAAACAGACTCACGAATATAATCAGTATTTGGCACTTGAAAACACAAATATGACCGACATGAAAAGTACTAAAAGCAAGAGCAACGACGAAAATCGATAAGATATTAATAAAATAAATTCATTGTTTGTATTACAAAACAGGCAGGTATAAACACGGATCGAATCCAGTGAAAGAAAGGAGTGTGGAATTAGGTCAACTTCATCACTTAGATGTACGTCTTCAGTTCTCAATTGTCTCCTGTATTTTCATATCAATTTGAATACGGAGTGGAGCTTCTTTTGGTTTTCGTGATCATCTTCCGAGTCCAAATTCCGCCGGGGTCAACTTTGCATTTCATCCTTTCGGGGTTGATGAAATAAGTACTAGTTACGCACTGGGGTAGATGTAACCGACCATCTTTCTCCTTAATAACGGTTGTTATTTGTTAAATTTAGCATTTGTTGACATCGGTCGTGCGTCGCTTCGCTTTCAGCAATATTGGATTCTGCCATATTTCATTTAATGAAAAAAATAATTAAAAAATGGATTATTTGCAAACAAGAGATTTCTGGAATTCTTGACAAAATATTTGTCTTTTAAGCATTTATTTAACTTTTCGAAAAGAAAAAAAAAAGAAAAAAAGTGTTCATTTCCAAATCTTTAAAGATGGCTTCTTCCTCGTCTGGAGGAGAGGCAAGAGTAAATATCGGGAAATCGAGGAAAAAATAGTTAAAGATTGTGAAAATAGAAGAAAAAAAAAAAAAGAAAATACAGAATATAAAAATAAATTCTAGACAAATAAAAAAGAGAATGGTAACAATTTAAACAAACATATGCGATTTACAAACACAAACATACACATTGACACTTCGGAAAATTTACAGAAAAAGAAAAAACGTAAGTGTAGAAATCTGCAATGTAAATGCAGTCACTGGTAATTAATAACCAAAATAATTTTCACGATGATGTGCTATTATAAATATATTTTCTAATGTTTGGAACCAAAAAGCGGCATTACATATAGGTTAGCTCTCTGAAAACATACAGGAAATTGTAGAAGTAAACCACAATAAATGAGCTTTCTTGTTTGACGATTTTATCAAACAAAAGGCAAAAAGGAAAAGTACATAACTCTGCCTCTCGAAAAGCGGAGAGGTTTTAAGTGTGCCCGCAAAGGAGCAATTAAAAGAAGCCTTGGCAAAATTTGTGAGACTGTGTCTCTACTATCTGTCAATGGAAGAGTTACAGAACCACACGCGCCTTGTTTTTAAAACTGAGTATTGGTTAAAGAGGTAGGCGAAGTTGGTGCTTCATACATCAGTCCATACACAAATATCGCGATACATGGATTTTATGGTTGCGTGAAGCATAGATGCTTTTCTAATGGAATTCTATGAACTCTTTGAAGAAGACAATGAGGATGAATTAGTGATTAGCGAGGTGGAATTGCTAATTAAAAGGTGTAGACGCTAACTGGACCAACCACATTCACTGGTTACAAAATTAGAAATGATCTAATTATAAATCTCACAGAGAGATATAAGCAGCAGTGTTACGATAAAGCAGTTGTTTACTGTCAACTTAATGTGACAGACCCATTAAGGGAATCATACTGCTACTATTTAGCCCTAGGTAGCTAGACCGCTTCCTGTTGGCCTTGACACATTTCCTGTGTCTCCACCCAGCTTTAGTCTGCATTCAGGGACATGTTTCTGAGTCATTGCTCGTCATCAGCCTGAAGTAGCCGACCAGCAGCTGGTTGAGAAAAAATAATCATATACATATATCATCATCATCATCATCATCATCATCGTCGTCAGTGTCTCACGTTGTACACAACAAATTTATGTTTTGAAATTGAATAACAATAAAACCTCGTCAACTTTCAAAACCTGTTCTGCATAATTCTTATAAAAAAAATTAAAAAACAAGGAAAAAGTTAACAAGTTTCGTGTTTCAATTTCAACGTTACTCAGTCTCAACACCAACTCCTCCTCCCTCCTCCCACCCACAAAACAAACAAATTATTTGTGTTTTCCCGTGCCAGTGTCCCTATGACAACAGAAGAAAAAAAAATGATTTTTCGTTTATTGTCATGTTTCAAAGATTTCTCAGTTCTTTTGCCAAGTCTAAATAATTTCCAATATTTTTTTTTTCTGTTAGTGTAGTAAAAAAATTACGATGTTTTATACTACGCTTCCATTTTCTCCCCACCTCTCTCTCTCTCTCTCACTCACTCTCCTTCTCTCTCTCTTTCACACCCACTCACTCCTTTTCTTCATTGCTGTCATATACATTCTCCAAGTTTCCGTTGTTATATAACCAGTGCTTACAGAGAAATCACACATTTTTTATGGTAGTAGTTTAACAGTGACAGATTTCAGCAAGTGCTGCT
>NW_028315389.1:10000-15000 GCF_046866305.1 Octopus bimaculoides
TAATTGTAGGTATGAAGCTAAAAGTGCATCTTATATGTATGTGTGTATGCATGTGTGTATGTATGTATACATGTATGTATACATGTATGTATACATGCATGTATGTATACATGCATGTATGTATACATGCATGTATGTATACATGCATGTAAGTATGTATGCAGTTATGTACGTGTGTGTATGCAAGTTTGAATGAATACATGCCTGTATGCATGTATGTATATGTACGTGTGTGTGTGTGTGTGTGTGTGTCCCATTCTGTATCTCGCTGAATTTCCTTGTGAACTACGTTAAGGGTACGCATTTCTGTGGAGTACTCAACCACTTGTACATTACTTTTACTAATAGATTGTTCCGTTGATCTGATCAACTGAATTGCTCACCGTCGTTATCGACGCAGTGCCAATTATATACGTACGTATTTATATATGTATATATGTATGTGTGTATACTTGTATGCGTTCCTATATGTATGTATGTATGCTTGTATGCGTGTATGGCCTACAAGAATTGAATTACTGCATTAAGCTACTGATAAAGACTGCACGTTTCTATTAAGGTAGAGTTATGATTTAAATGGCATTTGATTGCTATTTCTAGCAATTTCCCTAACCACGAAGAAGACGTCATTATTGTTTGTAACTGTACTCTGGTTTGATATGATCAAGGTAGGTAATTAGGGTCGTAGCACTGCAGGAGATAAAACAGGTGATTAATGGTATAGAGTTACGCGACACAGGTGTTGCAGGTAAGGTGAGTGCTGATGATGGTGTTTGCGGTTGTGTTGGTGGTTGCGGTGAATTACAGCGGCAGTGGTCGTTGTGGTCGTGGCAACAGTAGCCGTGCTAGTGATACTGGTAATATCGTTGATCAAAATCTAAATGGTGTTGAGGGGAGTCGACGTTGTGGTAGCGGTGGGTGGTAGGTAGTGATGGTTGTCGGCGATGGCAGCATCGGTGGTGGTGGTGGTGTTGGTGGTGGTGGTGTTGTTGTTGGTGGTGGTGGTGGTGGTAGTGGCCTCTAGTGCTGGATGCGGTGATGGATGTGGTAGTGATGGTAGTGGTGGTGGTGGTGGTGGTGGTGGTGGCTGCGGCCCAATTGTTGGTGGTGCTATACAAGGGGGTGCTGAAAAATTCCTGGCTTTGGGCGAAAGAAAATACGTTTTTTGTTTGTTCGAAGCTCTAGCTTTCCATATTTTAAGAATTTCTGGATGCTGCTGTTTAATGAAGTTTCCCTATCTTGTCGTTGAAAGCTCGAAATAGGGAATAATTAACAGTCGACAACTGAGGAGGGGTTAGACTTTCTTTGGTATTTTGTCCCGTACTTGTCTCTCATTATGGATTTACGTATTTTAAAATCGTTAGTGATGTCCTGTACTTTATATATATATATATATATATATATATATATATATATATATATATATATATATATATATATATATATATATATATATATATATATATATATATATATATATATATATATATATATATATATGCGACGGACTTCAATGCATTTACCATTTCTTTATTTCTAAGACGTTAAGATATGATTTGAGGGAATATTGTGCGTTACCTCTTACAAGCCAAGTGAGTTAATTATTCTGGTCGGTGTTAACTTGTTGATTACCATGATAGAAACAGAAAAAAGTGGAAAGAAACCGCAACAAAATGAAAGAAAGCAGCCATTTTGAAATTCGTTTCCTCATTATCTCATTAGTGCACTATAAAATACGTCATTTATATACTCTATTGTATCTATTAGAAGCGAAAAATTAGATCACAATTCCGACATTAATTTACTACAACTGTCAATGAATTAGTAGCATTAAAAGTTAATCCATTAATTCTATATCGTTTTTACAGTTATATCTATTTGTTATGCTGCATCAATGCCTTTTAGGTCGAACGTCCTTTACAAATTATCAGTTAACAATAAAAACCTTTTGTCTTCTGATTTTCACAGTAACGAGTCTCTTAAGCAACGAAGGTTTTTAAGCTAAATGGTTTCTACTGTATCATATCGTATCGTAATGCAAGCGTAGTAACTTTCTGTTGTTATATCTGAATTGGTGTCCATTCTCTTCTTTTAAATTTGATTGAGGTGTCTATATTTTACTCTGTTGTTTGTCGACAGACAATGACTTTTGTTATTATTTATTTGTTTTTGCTTTTCCTTTATGTTTCTTCTATCGTACCACATCTTTTGTTAACGCTTCAAAACGAATGTGCTGACTCGTTTAAGACCGTTGACGCCTCTAACGGGGTAACAATTTGTTCATATTTCGTAGGGGGGAAATAAAAACGAACAACGATGGAAAAAAAACTATAACAATAAAGCTCGGAATTATTTCTCCTTTGGGTATGAGACGTCCTGGCACAGCCTTTTTGGCGCCTCTTATTTGGCATCGTTGAATCGACGTTGACCTATTTGACATTGACGTTTTAATACTTCTTTCGCTCTCTTTTCTTTCTATCTCTCCCTCTTCCTCCTCTCCCTCTTCCTCCTCTCCCTCTTCCTCCTCTCCCTCACGTACATATATTGTTTGCTGTTAAAAATGTTTAAATTTAATAGTAATTATTTTCAGATTTCGAAAATTTAAAGATGTAGGTTCTTTAGCTTTAATTTATTAAGGATTCAAGTAAAGGAAATCTTACGAATGTGGAGGAGAAAATTCTCAGGTAACACACGTAGTGATATTGCGATCTGATAGGAATTTACCGATCCAAGAAAATGGCAAAGAGTACCATTATAGCTGATTCCATTAACACCATTTTCATTGAGACCACCACCACCACCAACAACAACAACAGCACCACCACATCCATCACCACCTCCAGAACATCCACCACTACCACCACCTCAACCACCACCACCACCACTACCACCACCACCATGACTATCACTAACACCACCGCCACCACCGCCACCACCACCACCACCACCACCTCAACAACCACCACTACCACTACCACCACCTCCACCTCCACCACCACCGCCACCTCCATCACTACCAATCCCATTCCCTCCACCGCCATCACCACTACCACCATCACCACTACCAACACCACCACCACCACCACCACTACCATCATCAGCACCACCAGCATCTCCACCGACTCTTCCACCTCCACCTCTTTCTCCCTCCCTCTTACTAATTCCATGCGTCCTCCTCTCCTCCCGTTCCCGCCCGCCTACACCACCAGTAAACGTAAGTAGCCACGTGTAATAAAAAAAACATTGTCCGATCCAAGAAATGGCAGAGAATACCATTACAGCTGGTTCCATTAACTAACACCATTTTCAACAAGACCACCACCACCACCTCCACCGTCACTCTTTCATCACTACCACTTCCACCACCTCTCCACCAGTTCCCGCCTACGTCGCCAGTAAACGTAAGTAACCATGCGTAGTAAAACATTGACCGAATCAATAGTTTCTCCAACTCAGCTACCAAACAGCGACATACACCCGTTATACGGCCTGCACACACACACACACACACACACACATATATATATATATATATATATATATATATATATATATATATATATATATATATATATATATATATAAAGTATATATATTATTGTTTCAGTCATTTTACTGCGGCCATGCTGGAGAACCGCCTTAAAGCGAGTTTTAGTCGAAGAAATCCACCCCGTGACTTGTAAAACTAGTGACGCGGACATAAACACATCAGCATCGTTTGTCAAGCGATGGGATGGCGGAGGGACAAACACAGACACAAAGACACCTCCCCCGCCCCGCCCCCCGCACACACACACGTATATATGTGTACGATGGGCTTCTTTTCAGTTTCCGTCTACCAAATCCAGTCATAAGGCTTCGGTCAGCCTGAGTAGAAGACACTTGCCCAAAGTGCCACGCAGTGGAACTCAGCCCGGAACCACGTGGTTGGGAAGTAAGCTTCTTACCACACAGCCATGACTACGCCTATAACATATGTGAGTGTGTGTATATATATATATACATATATATATATATATATATATATATATATATATATATATATATATATATATATATATATACACGTGTGTGTGTGTGAGTGTACATATATATATATGTGTGTGTCTGTCTGTCTATCTATCTATATATGCCATTTGTAACCTACATATTTATTCATCTACTTACTACTACTACTACTACTACTACTACTACTACTACTACTACTACTACTACTACTACTACTCACGCACACGTATTAATATATGTAGGTCTACTCGTACTTTTCCCCTTGTTATTCCAGGAAAAAACATTTATGTGCGCACGAGAAGGTATGTCTGTCTGTCTGTCTGTCTGTCTGTCTGTCTGTCTGTATGTATGTATGTATGTATGTATGTATGTGTGTGTGTACATCTATCTATCTATCTATATATATATATAATCGCAGATATAGACGTACATATGTATTTCGTACACATATACATATACACACATCCACGCGCGCGCACACATACATGCACACATATATGAAAGAGATAGATAGATAGATAGATAAATAGATAGATAGATACAGAGAGAGAGAGAGAAAGAGAGAGAGGGAGAGAATGACAGAAAGAAAGTGAGAGAGACACGCTGAAGAATCAAACAGATTCTTTGAAAATTCCAAATCAATTTACGTTTCTAGAGAGTTTTTGTAAGACGTTTCTTCCGACTTAACCTTTTTTTTGTCTCCTCTGTTAAAACTGTACAAGCAAGGAATACAACAAACCCAACAAGAGCAAAAACAAAAAAAAACACCCCACTTTCCCTCACATCAAATGTATGTGTACACATACATAGATACATACATACATATATCAATTTATATATATGTGTGTGAGTGTGTTTGCGTGTGTGTATATATATATATATATGCATGTGTGTGTATATATGAATGCATACGTATATAGATATATACATGTATATCAATAATTATGCATGTGTATGTGTGTATGCATGTATACGTATTTCTGTATGCATAT
>NW_028315389.1:22500-25000 GCF_046866305.1 Octopus bimaculoides
ATGAAAGGCTGTGATAAAAATCGAACTACCGAATAATAATAATAATAATAATAATAATAATAATAATAATAATAATAATAATAATAATAATAATGATGATGCTGATAATAATAATAAATGCCTGGATGCAGTAGTACCAGGCAGTGGATCTCATGGCTTCTGATCTTAACTGATTGGAAGTGTTATCATGTACATTGTTTTGTCTTGGTATAAAAAGATGGGCTACAGCAAATATTCTGCTCAATACCACAGATTTGCTTGTCAGTTGTTTGACCTTAACCGAAGGCATCATCGAAAATGATAATGCAAAGATCCTATGGGATTTTATGATTCAGTGCAACCATGAGATAGAGAGTAGGAAACCAGACATAGTGTTAATTGAGAAAGAAAGCAAACAATGCTGGATCATAGATATAGCATTCCAGCTGACAACAAGGTATGTATATATATATATATATATATGTATACACGCTTATGTATTCGTGTGACATAGAGAGAGTGAAAGAAGGAGAGAGAGGAGAAAGAAGGGAGGAGAGAAATAGGTACAGAGTTCGTGAAGATCATAATGTTTAATGTCTTCTTTTCTGTCATTGCAGGTTACATCCGATCCACGCTTTCGTTTGGAAGAGAAGCTGCGAGATGCCGGACTTTTGACATCCGAGTACGCACGGACCGCACTGAAGAGCATGGCTCCGTCACAGGCACCGCGTCCTGACATGCTCTCAACACTGAATACACTGGATTAACCTTTCATTTTTTTTTTCTCTCTATCACTCTTTCTACCTCTTTACTCACACCCTGTTCTTTGTTTCTCTCTCTCACTCTCCTCATTCTATCTCTGACTGTCTGACTGTCTGTCTCTCTGTCTCTCTGTCTGTCTGTCTGTCTGTCTGTCTGTCTGTCTCTGTCTCTCTCTCTCTCTCTCTCTCTCTCTCTCTCTCTCTCTCTCTCTCTCTCTATCTATCTATCTATCTATCTATCAGCGTTTACCATCATCAGCGTTGTAAGGTCAATCTCTGGAATCACTGCCAGCTTGTTCTTTGTAAACAAATGATAAATATGTGCTCTGCTTTTTAGGATGGTGACTCTTCAGTTTAACCTTTATGTGTGTGGGTGCGTGTGTGCGTTTGTGTGTCTATGATATATACGTATAGGTGTATATGTATGTATGTATATATATATATATATATATATATATATATATATATATATATATATATATATGTATGCATGTGTTGTATGTATATGTATGTATCTATCTATCTATTTTTCTCTTTCCATCTATTATGTATGTATGTATGTATGTATGTATGTATGTATGTATGTACAGGTAATTAACAATGAGATATAATATCCCGGGACAACAGTAAATCACCTGGTTAGTATTTATAAAGAACTGCATAGAAATAAAAGATAAAACAAAAGCAAAACATGAATAAATATATATAATATTTTCTCGATGCGACTGTTTCTGATTTAAATATTTGCTGCATAGATTTTTTTTTTATCACTCTAAAATAGGACATTATTCATTTGAATCGGTACGTTTATAGGAATGCATTGATTTAAGTTGGTCTAAATGCGTTTTGTCTTTGTGTCTTATTTATTCTTTTTTTTTTTTTTTCAATACATTACAAAGGGAAAATTTCTTGCTATCGTAACAATCGTTTAGTTTGGCGACAATTTTTTTTATACCCGTCAGATCAATTAAATTTGTTTCACGGCTAATTTTTACGATGCCAGTTGTTTTTATATAGATACATATTTAAACACAGATCATTTTTGATTGGTTTAAATATGATCTTTGGGTGTTCTTTAAACTTTCCGTTTGGTTCCTCTTTTGTATTGTATTTCGAAATATGCTCAGTTTTACCTCCGAGGTACGAAAACGAAAGCGAATTTGCTTTTGCCAGCGGACTGTAGCCAGAAATTCACGTGCGTCGGAACAAACAGCTCTATTTGTATAACTAAAACCTTATTTCTGTGCAGGGCAGCGAGCTGGTAGAAACGTTAGCGCGCCGGGCGAAATGCTTAGCAATATTTCGTCTGCCGTTACGTTCTGAGTTCAAATTCCCCGAGGTCGACTTTTCCTTTCATTCTTTCGGCGTCAATGAACTAAGTACCACTTACGCACTGTGGTCGATGTTATCGACTTAATCCCTTTCTTGTCCCCTCTATGTTTAGCCCCTTGTGGGCAATAAAGAAATAAGAAACGTTAGCATGCCAGGCGAAATGCTTTGAGGTATTTCGTCTGTCAAATTTCTTTAATAGAAAAATAAAACCCTATTTTAGTGTACTTAAAAAAACTGACTTCTGCATTAACTATTTCATATATTTACATTATTTACATTTGACGGATATTTGTCCTCATCTTGTTTGTTAACACAACGTTTCGGCTGATATACCCTTCGGCTGATATACACCTGACGAAGGCTGGAGGGTATATCAGCCGAAACGTTGTGTTAACAACAAACAAGATGAGGACAAATATCCGTCAAAT
>NW_028315389.1:30000-47500 GCF_046866305.1 Octopus bimaculoides
GGCGGGGGTTCCGCTAAGGGCACCGTAGGTTTCTGGTGTTAAAACGGCTAACAACAACAGCTACAACAACTCAAGCAACGCCATAAATATCAGCCAGTTAGGAGACCTGCTAGAAATAGCAACTAAATCTCATTCAAGTTACATCGAAAAGTCTTAAATGAAGCTAAAAAAAAGACGAAAAAAAAAAGATGGCAGAATCACGACTGGGAAGCCATTGTTCATAAATTTTCTTTGTTAGAACTCAGTAGGAGTTAAACAAAAGCAGCAACATACAATTATGCTGCTACTACTACTACTACTACTACTACTACTACTACTACTACTACTACTACTGCTGCTGCTGCTGCTGCTGCTGCTGCTACTACTACTACTACTACTACTACCACCACCACCACCACCACTGACAACAACATCGACATTATCGTCATTAGCACCACCACCACCACTATCCTCACCATCACCACCACCACTGGCTCCACCATCGTCACCAATACCGACAATACCACTGCCACCACCATCAACACCATCAACACCAATAGCTTCACCAACACCTATGTAGTGCTACACCACCAACAGCCCCACAACTCCCGCCAACACCAGCACCACCGCTACCACTCTTTCACACACGATAAAGAAAAAAAAAATTTCCAGAAATGTATACAATATACTTCTTATTTCAAATGTTAGTATTTATATTCTTTCTTTCTTTGTTTTTGTTTTTTTTTTTTGCAATTTTCTTTACGCTAAATGTTCTTTGATAAACAGAAAAAAAAATTAAAATAAACATAAAATTTAAGAAAAAAAACAACTGGAAACTAAAAAAAAAATAATAAGACTCAGCACCCATGAAATTAGATTCAGGTTTGCAGCCAATTCTGTAGATTCTGTTTTTAGAGTGGTACCACTATTAACCAAAAAAAAAATAATAACCGCAGAAGAATCAATATGTTATACATCATCTTTACCAAATTCATTAATTCTTTCTTGCTTCATTCTTCGATTCTAAGCACGTATGTATATATATATATGCATGTTTTTTTTAATATAGACATATGCATATATATATATATATATATATATATATATGCGTGTGTGTGTGCGTCAGTGTGTCTGCATGTGTGTGCATACACACATATATATATAAATATATATATATATATGTATGCATGTGTGTATATATGTGAGAGTTTGTGTGTGTATGTGAACAGCGGGTGAGAAGTCATATACTCACGGAAATGCATACAAACACACATCGTCAAACACCTATTTCTTTATATATATGTGTGTGTATATATGTATGTCTACATGTTTGTATGGGTATATGTATGTGTGTGTGTGCGCGTGTGTGTAAATATAGGTATGTAGGAAAGTAGGTTAGTATCTTATATTATAAATGCTTGGTTATATATATACATATATATATACTTGTATGTACCAAAGTATATATGCATATATGTATGTATTTAAATCAGATTTCCTATCTCAAAAGTTTTATCAAATGAAATTATTACACACGTATGTATACATTGATACATATGTATGTGCGCGCGCGTCAATACACACACACGCGCGCGCACACACACACACATACACACACATATATACATTGGGAGAGAGTGACGGAAAAAGCGAGAAAGAGAAAATTCTAACATATTCTATGTTTACGGCGTTTAGTACATTGTGTTTTGATATACTTATCAAAGTTCATGGCGCGGCTCGATTTGTGTTATTCTCCTTGGCCCATCTTATTTTTAATTAGGTAAATTATTCTGGCTAAAAGTATGAACTCCATATCAATATGTAAATATCTACCCACTGATCCGAAATCTATGACTGCATTACGTTGATGAAATGATGTTGACCAAAACGTATGTACACATACACGCAGAGTTCAGTCTTCATCTTTATCCTTATCCATTATATATATATCCCTTTTATCTTTTACATGTAGCGCCCTCTAGACTTGGCTGTTGACACAAAGGATATAATCATCTTCTCACAACACAGACTGAGATTATATATTTCAATTCGAAAAGTAGGAACGCGAGGAAGAAAATGTATAAAGTTCACATTTATAATTTTCTATTACAAAGTTCTTACAACTTCTAGTTGGTAGTAATATCATCTATAGCGTTATTTCATTCTTTTTAGAAATTTCCAACATGATGTAGCCTGTTTTACGCTTTTAATTGTTTCAGTAATTTGACTGCGGCCATGCATGAGCACCGCCTCGAAGGGCTTTAGTCGAACAAATCGACCCTAGAACTTATTCTTTGTAAGCCTAGTACTTATTCTATCGAACCCTTTTTGCCAACCGCTAAGTTACAGGAACGTAAACACACCAACATCGGTTTCAAGTGATAGTGGGGTGGGAGGCGAACAAAGACACAACCATACACACAATGATATATATATATGAGTGTACAAGTATTTATACACGGAGAGGTCACACTTGACAGGATGCGTTACATGCTAGAAAGGGCAGCCAAAACCCAAACCACGAAAAAAAGTAATTCTAAAGAGAATGAAAAAAATTATGTGTAGTTAACCCCAAACTCGAGTTTTTGTATTAATGAACAAATAAACTAAATTGTCATCCGTACTACGTCAGTGGGATCACTAAGTCAAGCATAATCATGTAGCTAATAGTTACCGAAATCACACGTGCGTGCTGCATATTTATACATTATGTTTTCAAATCAACCGCGTAAGCGCAGTCACATAGTCAGCAGCAAATAATTTCTACCCTTATAATTTTCACAGTATATGTATATATGTGTGTGTGTGTGTATACGACGGGCTTCTTTCAGTTTCCGTCTACCAAATCAACACACAAAGCTTTGGTCGTTCCAAGGCTTATAGTAGAAGCCCAAGGTGCCACGCAGTGGGAATGAACCCTGAATCATGCGGCTGGGAAGCAAGCTTCTTACCGCACAACGACGCCCGCGCCTATATATGCTCATAATGTATATATGTATGTATGTATGTATGTGTATATATACAATATAATGTGTGTATACTCGTATATACATACGTATATGTGGTGTTGGGAGGGAATGTACACAAACAACAAATACACAAGAAGAGTATTAGAAACGAAAATTGAGCAAAGATGATGTCTCATCTCTTTCACTAAGGTGTATATCGGTTTCAACACCTCAGACAGAACTGCATAATTCTGGAGTTAACAACCGTTGTATACAGTTGATAAGCAATATGTATCAGGTTACTGACATGGAAAGATATGATTAACTGTGTAGTAAAACCTGGATATATAGATCTCTGTTCTCCTAATTTTTTATCAATTTATATATATATATATATATATGCACACATCGCACTTCTACACACACGCACAGACTCACACAATCACACACACACACATATATATTTGTCTGTCGGGATATCTATCTACAATTTATCTCTAGTTCTGTTCTGATCATTGATTTCTCATCCATCTTTCAATGCATCAGACAAGCAGACATATCAGTGTCTTCCCCGGTATTTATTCAGTGTAATCGTTCCTCTTTTATGCGTATTTTCTTCCTCGTTGCACGCACACTACTATATTGCGTTGCTGTCTTTTGTTGTATTTTCCCTATAATCGATCCATGTTTTGTTTCTTATCGTAAAAGGATATAATGTTCTAATCAACCAGTGTTTACCTTTTCTGCCCTAACCCTAACCATACATACGACCTTTTCCCTGCTTTTATGCTTTCTTCTTTTCACCTGTACATTTTTCTTTCTTTTTTTTTTGTGCCATGTTGTTACGTAAGCAAAACGTCAATGTTCGAAACCTGGTACACAATTCTTTTATTCTGTATATTTCTCATTTTGTCTTGCCCGCTATGCTCTTGTGTCTTGCGAAATTTTTTCTAGAGAACATTATTTTTCTTTGTGGTTGGGTCGTTGATGACCTCTTTCTAGCATATAGGATGTCCACTCAGTGGTCACCCCTTCTCATACACATGTAATACAATTTTTCTGAATTTTCAGATTTTTTATATGCTAGGCCACTTGGTTTTAAATTGAATTAATATTCAATTTATCACCCTCCCCCTCTCTCTCTCTCTCTCTCTCTCTCTCTCTATATATATATATATATATATATATATATATATATATATATATATATATATATATATAATATATATATATATATATATATATATATATATATATATTGACCGTTGACTGAACACTATTCAATTTTTTTTCTCCGTGTTTTTCTCCTTGTCTCCGTATTCTTTCTGTTGAAGAGCGTAGCTCGAAACGTCAAAGACTTTCCGTATTCCCGAGCGTCATACTAATATATCATTTTGTTATTTACACCACCTGTCCTCGTCTGTTGTTATTATTTGTATATTCTCCCATATATATATATATATATATATATATATATATATATATATATATATATATATATATATATATATATATATATATATTTGCTTCCAATCACACATCACTGGTTTTCATTAAACGAAATTTACATCGAATAATATGCTCCGAGACAAACTGCGTCTAAATATGAAATATGCCAAAAATCAATGAAAAAAAAACTGGTGTATTTGCGACTGAAACACAGTTGATGGTATATTTCTTGGATTAGGTTTACTTGCAGCTAACCATCATCATTATCGTCGTCGTCGTCGTCGTCGTCATCGATAACAAGAATTATAAACGAAAGACAGGATTTGAGACGATGTTTAGTGAAATTATTTCCGGGAGAACGAAATGTTTCACGGAAGCAATTAGAAAATAAAAATGAACGAATTGACAATGCTTATTTATATCCGAAACCAAATTATTTACAAACCAAAACAAAGCAACTATTACATAACTGCATAATACGAGGTGGGGGATGAACAGGCTCACGAAAGCCTGTCTGGAGGCCCAACCATCAGATTTCTTTTACAGGGCTTAGTAAAAGTCGGGGGCCCAAGCTTCGGATTTCTTTTACAGGGCTTAGCAAAACTGAAGGACCGTTACCATAAGTGTGTGAATCTGAGAGAGGAATATCTTGAATAAAATCATAATTAAGTGATCCTCCAGGATTTCTTCTTTACCCAAAGCCATCATAGATATATATACTGGGAGGTGGGGTGCTGAAAAGTTTCTGGTTTTAAGGGTATTGCGAAAGGCCTGGCTGCAGGCTCAACCTTCCGAGATTTTTAACAGGGCTTAGAAAAACTGAAGGATTGCTGCAATGGGTGTGTGAATCTGAGAGGGGAATATGTTGAACGAAATCATAATTAACTGGTCCTCCTGTATTTTCTTTACCCAAAGCCAGGAACTCTTCAGCATCACCTCGTATGTATATATATATATATATATATATATATATATATATACTAGCAGCTAAGCCCGGTTTCACCCGGTCGGTTTGGATGATGTGGGTGTAAAACCTGCTCTGTGTAAGTATTCGACTTGTCTGGGCACGCTTACGTTAAAAAGCAATTTTTTTAGAATGACTTTTTTCTTTCAAAACGCTAAAAATAACTGACCAACAAAAAAAAAGCCAACCAAGATTCAACCAAATCAAAAAATAAACCCAAATACTAAGCGAGCAAATATGAACCATCTCACTTCCATTGCGTGCGCGCACGCACACACACGCACACGCACACACATACACATACCTCCTTTTTACATACACACACATTTATGGAGCCATTGTAGATATAGCGGAGGTCAACAAACGTTAAAGCGAGGCAAACATCTCAAGTCATATACATTATTATTATTGGGAAAAAAAATTCAGTCTTACAGCTGTTTCCAGGATATCCCAGAAACAGCTGTGAGACTTTGAATTTTTTTCCAATAATAATAATGTATATGACTTAAGATGTTTGCCTCGCTTTAACGTTTGTTGTCCTCTTTAACAATCTTACATACATACATACATACATACATACATACATACATATATTCATATATATATATGTGTGTGTGCATATATATATATATATATATATATATATATATATATATATATATATATATATATATATATATATACGAGTGTATTTTCTTAGTTTCCGTCAATGGAATCTATTCATAAGTCTTTCGTCGGCTCGAGACTGTGATAGAGGACACTTTCCCAAGGTGCTGAGCAATGGGACTGAAACCAGAACCATGCGGTTGGGAATCAAACTTCTTTCCCACACAGCCACGCCTGCACCTATCACGGTATCTCTCTTTTAGGGTAATTTTGGTGAAGCTTTTGAAAAATTAAAAGTTATGAAAAGTGAACTATAGACAAACAACAACCGGCGAGTGTATTAATAAATTTCATCAATTAGGACTCTTCATAAATGCAACAACATTGGTTTCAACACATGGTCGTTTCTGATTAAAATTCGAAATTCATGCTAAATAAATTCAGAATCGAATTATTATAAATTAATTTGATTTTCTTTTTAATATTACGATACTTTTGATTTATGAATGCGATCTCTGTGTGCAATTTTGCATTATGTCATGACAATAAATCTATTGTATTCATTATCTTTGACTTTCGTCACTCTAATCTTCTTCACGTTGCTCTATTAACATTTTGAAATAAACATCCGTTATGATAACTAGCGCTGGCTTTTTGATCCACTTTATTTTCTTTAAGCAGCGTCACTTTTGAAAAGGAGAATTTAAATGATACACCCGCTGCGTAGCCACGTGTCTTCAATATGATGGCGCCACGGAAACGCACTGTACTATCTTTTTGTTCTTCATCTTTCTTTTATTATTATTATTGTTTTTTTTTCGGCTTATTTGGACTGCGGCCCTGCTGGAGCACTGCGCTGCCTTGAAGAGTTTCTTTTTTTTTTTATTGCTAAGTACGTTACTTATTTTATCAGGCCAGGTTTCGGAGGACGTGAAGCAGTGCCGGGTGTCAAGTAGTGGGGGAGAGCACAAACATTACGAAAACACAAGCACACACACAAACACAAACATACACACGCATACACACACACACACACACACACACACATACACACACACACACACGCATACACACACACGCATACACACACATATGCGTCTCTGTAGTGGTGGTGATAATGTTGATAATGAAAATGATGATGAAATGGACATGGTGGTGGTGGTTGTGGTTGTGGTGGTGGTGGGAGCCGAGGTAGTGATCGAGGCGGCGGCGGCAGCGGCGGCAGTGGTTGTGCTGGCGGTGGTGGTGCTGGTGGTAGTGATGATGGTGAATTCTCCCATTGATTGTGGAGAATTGTGATCAAGTTTAACAGTGCATGGCGAGATCAGCTTAAGAAGAACGGACGATGTTAGTATTTGATTGTTTAATGTAACAGATGGGCGTTTGCTGATGACGACGACGATGGTGATGATGATGATGATGATGATGATGATGGGGAGGAGGAGGAGGAGGAGGAGGAGGAGGAGGGGGGGGGGACAAGAAGCGGGTAGATGATGGTGATGATGATGATGATGATGATGATGATGATGAAGATGATGATGGTGTTAGTGGTGGTGGTGATGCCAATAATACTGTTGCTACTGTCGGCGGCGGTGGTGGTGGTGGTGGTGGCGGCGGTGCTGGCGGCGGCGGTGCTGGCGGCGGCGGCGGCGGCGGCGGTGGTGGTGGTGGTTGTCGTGATGAGGGTGTTGTTAGTGTAGTTAAGATTGGCAGCAATACGTGAGGTTATGATGATGTGACGATGAAAAAGAAAAAAAAAGAAAACTCTTTCTTCGCCTGCAAAAGTAATAAAATGAAAGTTTTTTAGTTTTTATTTTTGGAAAAACACATCAAGTGATGAGTGATACTATATATGTATGAGAACATTCACGTATATACACACGTACACATACACACATGAATGTGTGTGTGTGTATTGTGTATATATATATGTATGTGTGTGTGTGTGTCCGCGGTCGACCGGTCTTGACCAGTCCGCGGCCGACCGGTCTTGACCAGTCCGGACCGACCGGTCTTGACCAGTTCGGACCGGTTCGGACCGGTTCTGACCGGTTCTGACCGGTTCTGACCGGTTCGGACCGGTTCTGACCAGTTCGGACCGGTTCGGACCGGTTCTGACAAGTTCGGACCGGTTTTGACCGGTTCGGACCGGTTCTGACCGGTTCGGACCGGTTCTGATCGGTTCGGACCGGTTTTGACAGGTTCTGACCAGTTCGGACCCGACCGGTATTGACCAGTCCGGACCCGACCGGTATTGACCAGTCCGGACCGGTCTTGACCAGTCCGGGCCGACCGGTTTTGACCAGTTCGGACCGGTCTTGACCAGTCCGGACCGACCGGTCTTGACCAGTCCGCACCGACCGGTCTTGACCAGTCCGGACCGACCGGTCTTGACCAGTCCGGACCGAACGGTCTTGACCAGTCCGGACCGGTCTTGACCAGTCCGGACCGACCGGTCTTGACCAGTCCGGACCGACCGGTCTTGACCAGTCCGGACCGACCGGTCTTGACCAGTCCGGACCGACAGGTCTTGACCAGTCCGGACCGACCGGTCTTGACCAGTCCGGACCGACCGGTTCGGACCGGTTCTGACCGGTTCTGACCGGTTCTGACCGGTTCTGACTGGTTCGGACCGGTTCTAACCGGTTCGGACCGGTTCAGAACCGGTCAGAACCGGTCAGAACCGGTTAGAACCGGTCCGAACCGGTCGGTCCGGACTGGTCAAGACCGGTCGGTCCGGACTGGTCAAGACCGGTCCGAACTGGTCAAAACCGGTCGGTCCGGACTGGTCAAGACCGGTCGGTCCGGACTGGTCAAGACCTGTCGGTCCGGACTGGTCAAGACCGGTCGGTCCGGACTGGTCAAGACCGGTCGGTCCGGACTGGTCAAGACCGGTCGGTCCGGACTGGTCAAGACCGGTCCGAACTGGTCAAAACCGGTCGGTCCGGACTGGTCAAGACCTGTCGGTCCGGACTGGTCAAGACCTGTCGGTCCGGACTGGTCAGGACCTGTCAGTCCGGACTGGTCAAGACCTGTCGGTCCGGACTGGTCAAGACCGGTCCGGACTGGTCAAGACCGGTCGGTCCGAACCGGTCAGAACCGGTCAGAACCGGTCCGAACCGGTCAGAACCGGTCCGAACCGGTCAGAACCGGTCAGAACCGGTTAGAACCGGTCAGAACCGGTCAGAACCGGTTAGAACCGGTTAGAACCGGTCAGAACCGGTCAGAACCGGTCAGAACCGGTTAGAACCGGTTAGAACCGGTCCGAACCGGTCAAAACCGGTCAGAACCGGTTAGAACCGGTCCGAACTGGTCAAAACCGGTCGGTCCGGACTGGTCAAGACCTGTCGGTCCGGACTGGTCAAGACCTGTCGGTCCGGACTGGTCAGGGCCTGTCGGTCCGGACTGGTCAAGACCGGTCGGTCCGAACCGGTTAGAACCGGTTAGAACCGGTCAGAACCGGTTAGAACCGGTCCGAACCGGTCAGAACCGGTCAGAACCGGTCAGAACCGGTCCGAACCGGTCAGAACCGGTCAGAACCGGTCAGAACCGGTTAGAACCGGTCCGAACCGGTCAGAACCGGTCAGAACCGGTTAGAACCGGTCCGAACTGGTCAAGACCGGTCGGTCCGGACTGGTCAAGACCGGTCGGTCCGGACTAGTCAAGACCTGTCGGTCCGGACTGGTCAAGACCGGTCGGTCCGGACTGGTCAGGGCCTGTCGGTCCGGACTGGTCAAGACCGGTCGGTCCGAACCGGTCCGAACCGGTCAGAACCGGTTAGAACCGGTCAGAACCGGTTAGAACCGGTTAGAACCGGTTAGAACCGGTCAGAACCGGTTAGAACCGGTTAGAACCGGTTAGAACCGGTCAGAACCGGTTAGAACCGGTTAGAACCGGTTAGAACCGGTCAGAACCGGTTAGAACCGGTCAGAACCGGTCCGAACCGGTCAGAACCGGTCAGAACCGGTTAGAACCGGTCAGAACCGGTTAGAACCGGTTAGAACCGGTCCGAACCGGTCAGAACCGGTCAGAACCGGTCAGAACCGGTCCGAACCGGTTAGAACCGGTCAGAACCGGTCAGAACCGGTCCGAACCGGTCGGTCCGGACTGGTCAAGACCGGTCGTTCCGGACTGGTCAAGACCGGTCGTTCCAGACTGGTCAAGACCGGTCCGAACTGGTCAAAACCGGTCGGTCCGGACTGGTCAAGACCGGTCGGTCCGGACTGGTCAAGACCGGTCGGTCCGGACTGGTCAAGACCGGTCGTTCCGGACTGGTCAAGACCGGTCGTTCCGGACTGGTCAAGACCGGTCCGAACTGGTCAAAACCGGTCGGTCCGGACTGGTCAAGACCTGTCGGTCCGGACTGGTCAAGACCTGTCGGTCCGGACTGGTCAAGACCGGTCGGTCCGGACTGGTCAAGACCGGTCGGTCCGGACTGGTCAAGACCGGTCCGAACTGGTCAAAACCGGTCGGTCCGGACTGGTCAAGACCTGTCGGTCCGGACTGGTCAAGACCTGTCGGTCCGGACTGGTCAGGGCCTGTCGGTCCGGACTGGTCAAGACCTGTCGGTCCGGACTGGTCAAGACCGGTCCGGACTGGTCAAGACCGGTCGGTCCGAACCGGTCCGAACCGGTCAGAACCGGTCAGAACCGGTCAGAACCGGTTAGAACCGGTTAGAACCGGTTAGAACCGGTCAGAACCGGTTAGAACCGGTTAGAACCGGTTAGAACCGGTTAGAACCGGTCAGAACCGGTTAGAACCGGTTAGAACCGGTTAGAACCGGTTAGAACCGGTTAGAACCGGTCCGAACCGGTCAGAACCGGTCAGAACCGGTCCGAACCGGTTAGAACCGGTCAGAACCGGTCCGAACCGGTCGGTCCGGACTGGTCAAGACCGGTCGTTCCGGACTGGTCAAGACCGGTCCGAACTGGTCAAAACCGGTCGATCCGGACTGGTCAAGACCGGTCGGTCCGGACTGGTCAAGACCTGTCGGTCCGGACTGGTCAAGACCGGTCGGTCCGGACTGGTCAAGACCGGTCGGTCCGGACTGGTCAAGACCGGTCCGAACTGGTCAAAACCGGTCGCTCCGGACTGTTCAAGACCTGTCGGTCCGGACTGGTCAAGACCGGTCGGTCCGGACTGGTCAGGGCCTGTCGGTCCGGACTGGTCAAGACCGGTCGGTCCGAACCGGTCCGAACCGGTCAGAACCGGTTAGAACCGGTTAGAACCGGTTAGAACCGGTCAGAACCGGTTAGAACCGGTTAGAACCGGCTAGAACCGGTCAGAACCGGTTAGAACCGGTTAGAACCGGTTAGAACCGGTCAGAACCGGTTAGAACCGGTTAGAACCGGTTAGAACCGGTCCGAACCGGTCAGAACCGGTTAGAACCGGTTAGAACCGGTCCGAACCGGTTAGAACCGGTCAGAACCGGTCAGAACCGGTCAGAACCGGTCAGAACCGGTCCGAACCGGTTAGAACCGGTCAGAACCGGTCCGAACCGGTCCGAACCGGTCGGTCCGGACTGGTCAAGACCGGTCGTTCCGGACTGGTCAAGACCGGTCGTTCCGGACTGGTCAAGACCGGTCCGAACTGGTCAAAACCGGTCGGTCCGGACTGGTCAAGACCGGTCGGTCCGGACTGGTCAAGACCGGTCGTTCCGGACTGGTCAAGACCGGTCCGAACTGGTCAAAACCGGTCGGTCCGGACTGGTCAAGACCGGTCGGTCCGGACTGGTCAAGACCTGTCGGTCCGGACTGGTCAAGACCGGTCGGTCCGGACTGGTCAAGACCGGTCGGTCCGGACTGCTCAAGACCGGTCGGTCCGAACCGGTCAGAACCGGTTAGAACCGGTTAGAACCGGTCCGAACCGGTCAGAACCGGTCGGTCCGGACTGGTCAAGACCTGTCGGTCCGGACTGGTCAAGACCTGTCGGTCCGGACTGGTCAAGACCGGTCGGTCCGGACTGGTCAGGGCCTGTCGGTCCGGACTGGTCAAGACCGGTCGGTCCGAACCGGTCCGAACCGGTCAGAACCGGTTAGAACCGGTTAGAACCGGTTAGAACCGGTCAGAACCGGTTAGAACCGGTCAGAACCGGCTAGAACCGGTTTCAGAACCGGTTAGAACCGGTTAGAACCGGTTAGAAAGACTAGTAGTTCGATGAACGAAGTAATAAGATGAACGAATATGCCATACGTCCCTATGGTATATCGACAAGAGATTCGATGAACGAAGTGACGAGTACATAGAAGGAAAGGAATGAACATACCTTATCGTCCCGACGGTGTGTTGAAAAGAAAGATGAGACATCCGTTAAACGAAGCAAGGAGTAGACCGAATGTGAAGCATGAAGATACAGAGAAGATGGAAGATTGCCTGAAGCGTGAAAGAGAAGAATGAAATTTTGAGAAGATTGAATAAGAAGGCAGTAAATACCAGTCGCCCCGATGGTACTTCGAAGGAAATATGATGCCGAAGCAGCAGCGAGGATGGTTGAAGAGATCAAGAAGATACCGACTTTGAGACCCAAATCGAAAAATAAAATAAAGCACCTGGACAAGATAAAGACCCATTGAAAAATAAAGAAGAATATTTTAATAGATGTGGTCATACCGAATGTGTTAAGGGCATGCTTACGACTATAAAGCATTGGACCCTAGTGGGACCACCCACGTTAAAAACAGGGAATTAATGACAGTATGTCAGAATGAATCAGGTAGCCAAATGCCTCGTCATCTAATTAGTGACGCGCATGAACGGATCAACGAGATTCCCACTGTCCCTATCTACTGTCTAGCGAAACCACAGCCAAGGGAACGGGCTTGGACGGATCGGCGGGGAAAGAAGACCCTGTTGAGCTTGACTCTAGTCCGGTTTTGTGAGGGCACACGGTAAGCGTAGCATAGGCGGTAGCATTCGCGTTGCCCTGCGCGCCGGCCGCCGGTACCGGTGGCGGTGTCGCCCTTCGTCGTCGTCGAAGTCGGTGGCCGTCGCGTTCGCGCTTCGGTCGTCGTCGTCGTTGTCCGGTGGTGCGTGTCTTCGTTGTCGTCAGCCGGTCGGTTTCGGTCGCGTCGGGGTGTCGCGCGCGTTTGCGACGATGAAAAACCGCCACTTCCGTAGTTTCCTCGCTCACTCGATGGAGAAGGGATCGGGCCGTCGCCGAGCGGTGGTTCATTATCTGGTGCGAAGCGCGCGGTGCATGTCGAGCGCCTTCGCGGGCGCCGGCGCAGCCGATGCGCGACCCTTAGTCGAGAACAGTGTCGGTCGGGGAGTTTGACTGGGGCGGTACGTCTGTCAAACGGTAACGCCGGTGTCCCAAGGCGAGCTCAGCGTGGACGGAAACCACACGCCGAGCAAAAGGGCAAAAGCTCGCTCGATCTCGATTTTCAGTACGAATACGGACCGCGAAAGCGTGGCCCATCGATCCTTTCCGAACAGCGGCGAGCTATGCGTCCGCCGAGAGGTGTCAGAAAAGTTACCACAGGGATAACTGCCAATCGCTTCCCTCTCGCTGCCGCTTCTTCTTCTTCTTCTTCTTCTTTCTCGTCCGCCTTGGCCGCCGTGTAACACACACACACAGACACACACACTCTCGGCCGACAGCGCTTTCGATCGCCAACTCACGGGTACGCTACCGGCTGCGTGGCTCGTAAGGCAGCCGATACGTAGGCCTTTCCATCGCACCGGCGGTTCGGCTGCGGCCGTCCGCCGCCGAGGCGTCCGCATTCTCTTTACTCGCTGCCAATCGCTTCCCTCTCGCTGCCGCTTGCTGCTGCTTCTTCCTCTGCTTCTTCTTCTTCTTCTTCTTTCTCGTCCGCCTTGGCCGCCTTGGCCGCCGTGTAACACACACACACAGACACACACACACACTCCCGGCCGACAGCGCTTTCGATCGCCAACTTACGGGTACGCTACCGGCCGCGTGGCTCGTAAGGCAGACGATACGTAGGCCTTTCCATCGCACCGGCGGTTCGGCTGCGGCCGTCCGCCGCCGAGGCGTCCGCATTCTCTTTGCTCGCTCACAATCGCTTCCTTCTCGCTGCCGCCACGACTCGCTCGGCTTGCTTGCTTGCTTGCTGCTTCGGCTTCTTCATCTTCTTCCTTCTTCCTTCTCGTCCGCCTTGGCGGCCCGTATCGCAGCCGACACGTCGGCCTTTCCATCTCGCCTGCGGCAGTCCGCCGCCGAAGCGTCCGCATTCTTTTTGCTCGCTCCCAATCGCTTCCTTCTCGTCCGCCTAGTCCGCCTAGTCCGCCGGCTAGGCCGCACACACTCCCGGCCGACAGCGCTTTCGATCGCAAACTCACGGGTACGGTACCGGCCACGTGGCTCGTATCGCAGCCGACACGTCGGCCTTACCATCGCGGTGCCGGCGGTTCGGCGGCGGCTGTCCGCCGCCGAGGCGTCGCTCTCGATTCGGCCTCTTTCGATCGGCTCTGCGGGTACGCGGCGGCGCCCGGCCGGCCGGCCGCCGGCCGACCGTCTGCCTTTCAATCGGCTGCGGTTCGGGGTGCGGGTCATAGGGTACGACCGTCCGATCGACGACTACCCTACATAGTAGTCTGGACCCCCTTGGGGTATGAGGGTCACCTAGAGCCTGACTATTCCGCCGGGCCCCGACCCGCAAACTCGCGAATCGGGAATCGGGCCCCGTCACGGGTACGGTAGCGGCCGCGTGGCTCGTATCGCAGCGCCGACACGTCGGCCTTTCCATCAAGCCGGCGGTTCGGCGGCGGCCGTCCGCCGCCGAGGCGTCCGCATTCTCTTTACTCGCTGCCAATCGCTTCCCTCTCGCTGCCGCTTCTTCTTCTTCTTCTTCTTCTTTCTCGTCCGCCTTGGCCGCCGTGTAACACACACACACAGACACACACACTCTCGGCCGACAGCGCTTTCGATCGCCAACTCACGGGTACGCTACCGGCTGCGTGGCTCGTAAGGCAGCCGATACGTAGGCCTTTCCATCGCACCGGCGGTTCGGCTGCGGCCGTCCGCCGCCGAGGCGTCCGCATTCTCTTTACTCGCTGCCAATCGCTTCCCTCTCGCTGCCGCTTGCTGCTGCTTCTTCCTCTGCTTCTTCTTCTTCTTCTTCTTTCTCGTCCGCCTTGGCCGCCTTGGCCGCCGTGTAACACACACACACAGACACACACACACACTCCCGGCCGACAGCGCTTTCGATCGCCAACTTACGGGTACGCTACCGGCCGCGTGGCTCGTAAGGCAGACGATACGTAGGCCTTTCCATCGCACCGGCGGTTCGGCTGCGGCCGTCCGCCGCCGAGGCGTCCGCATTCTCTTTGCTCGCTCACAATCGCTTCCTTCTCGCTGCCGCCACGACTCGCTCGGCTTGCTTGCTTGCTTGCTGCTTCGGCTTCTTCATCTTCTTCCTTCTTCCTTCTCGTCCGCCTTGGCGGCCCGTATCGCAGCCGACACGTCGGCCTTTCCATCTCGCCTGCGGCAGTCCGCCGCCGAAGCGTCCGCATTCTTTTTGCTCGCTCCCAATCGCTTCCTTCTCGTCCGCCTAGTCCGCCTAGTCCGCCGGCTAGGCCGCACACACTCCCGGCCGACAGCGCTTTCGATCGCAAACTCACGGGTACGGTACCGGCCGCGTGGCTCGTATCGCAGCCGACACGTCGGCCTTACCATCGCGGTGCCGGCGGTTCGGCGGCGGCTGTCCGCCGCCGAGGCGTCGCTCTCGATTCGGCCTCTTTCGATCGGCTCTGCGGGTACGCGGCGGCGCCCGGCCGGCCGGCCGCCGGCCGACCGTCTGCCTTTCAATCGGCTGCGGTTCGGGGTGCGGGTCATAGGGTACGACCGTCCGATCGACGACTACCCTACATAGTAGTCTGGACCCCCTTGGGGTATGAGGGTCACCTAGAGCCTGACTATTCCGCCGGGCCCCGACCCGCAAACTCGCGAATCGGGAATCGGGCCCCGTCACGGGTACGGTAGCGGCCGCGTGGCTCGTATCGCAGCGCAGCGCAGCGCCGACACGTCGGCCTTTTCCATCTAGCCGGCGGCCGTCCGCCGCCGAGGCGTCCGCATTCTCTTTACTCGCTGCCAATCGCTTCCCTCTCGCTGCCGCCTGCTGCTTCTTCTTCTTCTTTCTCGTCCGCCTTGGTCGCCGTGTAACACACACACACAGACACACACACTCTCGGCCGACAGCGCTTTCGATCGCCAACTCACGTGTACGCTACCGGCCGCGTGGCTCGTATGGCAGACGACACGTCGGCTGTTCCATCGCGGTGCCGGCGGTTCGGCTCCGGCCGTCCGCCGCCGAGGCGTCCGCATTCTCTTTGCTCGCTCACAATCGCTTCCTTCTCGCTCGGCCTGCTTCTTCTTTCTCGTCCGCCTAGGCCGCCTTAGTGTGACACACACAGACACACACACACACACTCCCGGCCGACAGCGCTTTCGATTGCAAACTCACGGTTACGGTACCGGCCGCGTGGCTCGTATGGCAGCCGACACGTCGTCGGCCTCTTCATAGCGCCGGCGGCCGACCGCCGCGTCCGCATTCTCTTTTCTCGCTCCCAATCGCTGCCTCCACGACTCGCTCGGCCTGCTTCTTCTTTCTCGTCCGCCGCGTGGCACACACAGACACTCCCGTCCGACAGCGCTTTCGATTGAAACCTGAGGTTCGCCGGCGGAAACACGCCGGCAGACCCGTCTATCCGCCGCTCTCGATCGGCTTAGCGAGTACGCGGCGGCGGCGACCGGCACACGGTCTCGCTCGATGCAAACGGTTCCCGGTTTGTTGTATTGGTGCGCGTCTCTTCAGAGTAAAAAGAAAGAAAGAAAGCAACGAGAAAATCCGCCTCTACTGAAATGCGACGATGGATGATGACACACGCCCCGACACCGGTCTCGCACTTAGCAGCGTTCTTTTTCTACTACTCGCCCCCAGCGGCGACCTAAGGAAATGTACTCCGACGACTCGCTCGCCTCGGCGGCGGCGGCCGTGCCGTGCGCTCTCGTATCTGCGTTACCTTTCTTCCGTTCGTCTTCGTCTTCGTCGCCTCGATCGCTATTTTTCCTTTACGTCCTTCTTTCGTTTTCGCCGACGACAAACCATTCAGCCGCGCTTCCTCTCTCGGTCTCGGTGTCGCTCTCCATCACGTCCTCCCGCCTCGAAAGGGCGCATCGTGTCGTTCGCGAGAAGAGACTCAATAGATCGCAGTGTGGTATCTGCACTACTAAGCACGTTACTCCGAACGGCGGCAGCGGCAAGTCAAGGGATGATTCCTTTCACCGTTTCTCTCGTCGTCTCGCAATAAAAGAAAGGGAAAGGATACGCGGCGGCGGCGGCGGCGGCGGCGGCTGCTGCAGAAGCAGCCACGGAGACGAGGAGACGAGGAGATTGCCGCCTCGAAAGGGCGGATCGTGTCGTTCGCGAGAAGAGACTCAATAGATCGCAGTGTGGTAGCTGCTCTACTAAGCACGTCACTCCGAACGGCAAGTCGAGTCGTATGCAAGCGATCCTTTTCGTCTCGATCTCTTCGAACAAGTCGTGGGGGAGCGGGACGTCGGCGACGACTTCGCGAGCGGCCGGACGTAAAGA
>NW_028315389.1:50000-83000 GCF_046866305.1 Octopus bimaculoides
GGCGAAGATTTCGGCGGATGACACATTTTGGTACAAGTCTTACCATTTGGTGAAGGCTTAACCCGCCATCACGCCGGCTGCAGTAAAGGAAAGAAGAGGATGTAGTTTCAGGGAGATGTAACATTTTCCTAGCTCCCACGCGGATGGCCGTGTCAAGCCTCTCGAGAATTCCTCTCGATGGCAGCATCTGCACAAGACTATAAAAAAGTCTCGGCAGATACAGTTGCTGCAGTAAGAGGAATTTCTGTCGGGGTTTCAGCGGAGCACTATTAATCCTATCGATATCTAGTGACACTTGCTCCACTGAATCGAAATTAAACTCCCGATTCGAGTTAAGATTCCACGTGGGAATATCTACACCTAGGTATGATACTTTCTCCCCTGGTTCTACTGACTTAATAGTGAACCCATCGATACCCGGCGGGGTGCTATCGTTGACTAGGAAGGTCTTACTCAAGCCACGGATGGAGAACCACGCACACTTTCCGACATTAAGCCCAAGTCCGACCTTGCGGAAGAACCCCAAGCATCTATTAACTAGCGCCTGGAGACCCTCACGCGTCGCCGCGACCAGAGCCAAGTCGTCTGCGTACGCAATTCCATCCATCCGGATCCCCTCCACACGCAAATCCCCGCTGGTAGATAATGAATCTAGCAGCGGATCAATGGCAATGTTGAAGAGGATCGGCGAGAGCGCGTCCCCCTGTCTAACACCCCGGCGAATCGCAATGGGCTCACTAACCTGTCCTCCTACTGAGAATCTAGTTGTGCTACTTTCATAGATCCCCTTCACGAGCACTATTACATGCTCGTGAAAACCAAGTCTCCGTAGTCCCGCATACATTAAAGAGTGCGAGACTGTATCGAAGGCCTTGGCGAGATCCATGAAGGCCACTTCTAGCCGCGGTATTCTCAGTCGTGCTGGTCTCCCCATCGCTCGACCGACAAGCTGACGCAGGAGAAATGAATTCTCACTGCAGCCATCGGCCTGGATAAACCCTCTTTGTATCGGGTTAAGGGGAGTTACCTGAAGCATACGTTTGGCGATCATCTTACTAAAAAGTCGATATACCGCGGAGCATATCGTTAATGGTCGCCAATTGGTAAGATCATAAGGATCATCCGCCCTCTTTGATACGAGGACGGATCTACCTCGCTTCAGGACGTCGGGTATCTTCCCGGCCAGCAACATGCAATTGCAGATATTAGCTAGGACGGATGGGTCCACTGCTTTAATATCACCAACAGTGAGACCATCAGGGCCCGCCGCCGAGGTGGCATCCATCTTTCTACGACTAACCTTTATCTCCTCCATCGAAAATGGTTTCAAAATAGGAACACTATCCACTATGGAGGAAGAAGGGTAGTCAGAGAGATCCACCTCAGGGCCTGGTGTCGAGAATCTTTGCCCATAAAATTCCTCTATAGAATATAGAGGGATTGGGCAGCCCTGATCTATGTCCTCCTCCAATATCCTTGCAAGGAGCCTCTTCTTCTTAGTCTTGTATAAGTTCTGTGCTATGGCAAAGCTTCTACGTTTGCCTTGCCTCCTAAAATTAGGACTGTTCACTAACCCTCTTTGACTTCTAACGCTAGTAGTGTTCTCCCTGCGTGATTTATTATGCTCTAGCCAGTCCTCAACTTTTCGAACAAAATTGTCCCAGGCAGTCGCTGACCCGTCCTCCACGAGTTCCAATTGGGCCTCGCAGAAAACTGCTGACCAGCGGGTATGCCCAGGACTGGCCGCATCAAGGAATCGATCTCTCCACTCCACTTGGGGGGAGGATTGCACCTCTCTTTGCGACAGGGAACTATTATCATGCAGACCCGACCCTTGATGACCCTTACGGGCCCTTTTGGCCAGGTCTGCTCTTTTTGACCCTACTTGTTTACATGTTTTATTCGGCAAGAATCGTGCTATCTCTACGTTTATGTATCTTACACCTGCCTCTACAAGTTCGGCCTCCTTCTTGACGAGGACCGCTATTTCCTCATCTGACCAACAGCCTCTGCGTCTTCGGCCTGTTGCCTCGGCAGCGGCTGCCCGATCCGCACGCTTTTTCGCTAGCTCAGCTTTGTGAGCAGCTATCCTGCGCTGATTAGCAGCCACAGGATGCTTGTGACGTTCGTGCTGGGATCGGCCTACAGCCGTCAAAAAAGAACGGCTGCAGTGGTCACACTTAAACGGGAGTCTGACGGGACTTGAGGCTCGAGATAGGGCATTACATTTGCCAGCGTGACACCTCATCGAATGTAGGTGTCCGCTTTCCCTGTCACACTTACTGCATTTGTAGACAGGCTTTATACCATGTCTACCTTCTAAATGTTCTCCCCAGCGACGGGGAGAAGAAAAACGCTGAGGACATAGCGGACAGGCCATAGAGCATGATCCGCATGGGATAGGGAGCGAAAATTCGCTTCCTGCAGGAGTGGGATATAATATCCCATTCTCAACCTCTCGATCCACTTCTAAAATAAGAGAGTGGATGTCATGGAGGGAATCCTGAGCAAGTTCTTTAGGAAGCTGTGTCCCCTTCACCACTAGCGTATGAGTCGGATAAATTAACCTGAACAGTCCGTCTCTTTTTTTTTCATATATCAGCGACGGGAGCTTATTAACACCCCCGTCGCCGTTCCAGTTGTTACCAGTAGGACCACTAATCATACCATGCTGCGGAGATGGTCCATTATCCACAACAGGGGAAGGTAGCTGTACGGCCAAGCCTGTTTGGTTATCATGCTCAGCCTGACCTGCGGGCCCCGCCCCGGACCCACGGGCCACCAGATTTACGGCGCCTGGCTGCCGTATGTTTTCAATCTTATTATTATTATTCATGATTATGGTACGGCAATTACCATGAGTATACGGGCAAAACTGATCAAGTTATACTTACGGGAGGCATAAGGCCAAACCCTACCAGGAAGATAGACCACCATCACTCTAGCCGAACAGAATGCCCTCCGACTAATCAACTAGCCACAGAAATGCAGGCCACAGAAGGTTCAACCCGGCAACGCATACACCCAATGCTAGCAATAGATTTCAGCCAAGTCCTTTTTATCAGACATCCTGGCGGTGTGGCCACTTGCCCCATGGTAGCAAGCTTGTCTACCCGCCCCATGGTAGCAAGCTTTCACATTTCACCAGGTTTCTAAATCCATACCAGCACGAGCAACAACACGCCAGGCTTTACCAACCGGGCGCTAAGACAATCATCGAATCCTAAGCGACAGGACCCCCCTATTGAGGGACCCGACCAATCAAACTTTGGAACCAACCAATCAAACACCAATAGATCATAAAGGGCCCCCCCATTTGAGGGCCCCCCATCTAATCTAAGTCGAGACAATGAAAGACTATTCGCCCAGCTGGGAACTCCATAGCACTACACCCTACGACAGTCAACACAGACGGGTTAATCTATTAATAGATAACGCGGGACAACTAGACGGCAGACTAACGGTAGTCCACCACCCCTAGCAAGGAGGCCTATACCTCCCTAATCAGGATCACCCATGCACTACATGGTCCTCACCAATAAAATGGCACCGCTTTGAGGAAACAACGGACACGTTTAGTTTGTCCAATGTGGGGGCATATATCTGGCATGATACCTGATCTATCCAGCATGCAACCCCACACGGACGTAAGCTCTTTCACCACGCCAAGGTAGTGTCCATAAGGGTGAAGCCCGGCAGTGCATCCATCAACTGAGTAAAAAACAGTGGGCTCCAACAAACCGGACTAAACCACAAGGTATGTCACAGTAAGTGAGTCTGCCCACTGAGTCCCAGAAGATCATAACGTACCGGGCCTACCTGGTGGTGCATCCATCTACCGAGTAAAAAACAGCGGGCTCCAACAAACCGGACCTCACCCTAAAGCGTATCACGGTAAGTGAGTCTGCCCGCTGAGTCCCAGCAGATCACAGCCAACAGGCCCCACGAAAGAGAGTCATAGTTACTCCCGCCGTTTACCCGCGCTTGGTTGAATTTCTTCACTTTGACATTCAGAGCACTGGGCAGAAATCACATCGCGTCTGTGCGGCTCGGCCGGCTACGCGATGCTCTGTTTTAATTAGACAGTCGGATTCCCCCGGTCCGTACCAGTTCCGAGTCGACCGTTCGCCGCCGGCCGAACGCCTGCCGCGCGTCGCGGTGCAACGACCGCACGACCCCACGCAAGGCGGGAACAGAGGGCCGCGAGCACCGACGCGACGGCGAGCCCAAAGCCGTGTCGCTCCACGGCGTCTCGGGTGTGGAGCCGTGTTGTTCGCGCCCACTACGCCCCGGGCGCCCCGTATGAAACCGCCGCGCGCCGACATGCGACGGCGGCCCGACCGCGCGTCGGGAGGTGCGGAACGCCGACGCGAGAGAAGGCCGCGCGTGCGAGAGGAGGAGGAGGAGGACCGACGCGGCGACAACCACCGCTTTCCGCCGCGAGGACGCGACGTGCTGACGACTATGCCGCACGCGACCGACCGACCGACCGACCAACCGACTTTCCTACCCGACGAAGAAGCCGCCAACTCCCGTTGACCGAAGGCGCGACCGCACACCGACACGAAGCGAGTTGCCCGCCGCCACGGAAGGCGGCGCAAACGACGGCCGGAAAGGCGCCCGAGATGCCGAGTCCGACGCCAACGCTACAGCCCCGTACCGATCCGCCGCTTCGCGTGAAGACGTGTTCCGGCGCCCGCTGCAGCAGCGCGACGCCGAGCGAACGGCGAAGCAACCGCCGCGCGGGAGCGCAGCGACACACACGGCCCGACCGACCCGGTCCTCGGAGCCAATCCTTCTTCCGAAGGTACGGATCCATTTTGCCGACTTCCCTTACCTACATTGGCGCTATCGACGAGAGGCTGTACACCTTGGAGACCTGCTGCGGATGGTGGGTACGGACCGACTCGAGAGCTGCGAATCGTTACGGACCCGGATTTTCCAGGGCCGCCGAGAGCGCACCGGACGCCGCCCGAGACGCGGCGCTCTACAGGTACCATATCCGTATCTCCGGACGAGCCGATTCCACGGACGCGGTCCTTTACGAAGAAGAGAGAACTCTTCCCGGGGCTCCCGGCAACGTCTCCGGGCTCGCTTGCGTTGCCGCTGCTTCGCCCGACCGCCGGCTTCGACGACAAACGCGCTACTAAGAGCGGCGCGCCACGTTCCCACCGCCGGACGAGCACTCTCCGAGTTCGGGTTCGGGAATATTAACCCGATTCCCTTTCGATGCGAGGCCGGCCGCATCTGCTGCTGCTATTATATTTGCTACAACCGCTTTCGTGACGGATCCGGCGCCTTTCGTGGAAGCTTTCGCCCGCTTCTTAGGACCGACTGACCCGTGCTCGACCGCCGTTGGCACGGAACCCTTCTCCACTTCGGTCTTCGAAGGTCTCGTTCGAATATTTGCTACTACCACCGAGATCTGCACCCGCGGTCGGCTTCACCCGGGCTCGCGCCCGCGGCTTCCATGCACGCCGCGGCGCCCTCCTACTCGACCGGGCATCGGAAAGTCGCCTCGCCGGCGATCGCGCAACCTGTCGCCCGGCCGGTCCGGCATCGGTCGCTCGCTCCAGCGCCATCCATTTTCGGGGCCGGTCGATTCGGCAGGTAAGTTGTTACACACTCCTGAGCGGATTCCGACTTCCGTGGCCACCGTCCTGCTGTCTATATCGACCGACACCCTTTCGGGGATCTAATGGGCGAAGCGTAGGGCACCTTAGCCGGACGTTCGGTTCATCCCACATCACCAGTTCTGCTTACCAAAAGTGGCCCACTTGGCACCGTGCATTCGTCGCAAGAAACGCGCAAAATAATTATCATTATTCCCAACGATTCGTAAACGGCCGCCTCCGTTCGGGAGAGGAGTAGCGCGGCCCGTTTCGCCCGTTCCGAGTTCGAGAGTAGATCGAGGCCGTCAACGTCCCCGGGGCCTCCAGTCGTTCGCTTTACCGGACGGAATTGCGTGTCGTTCTCCTGCTGGCGCCAGCTATCCTGAGGGAAACTTCGGAGGGAACCAGCTACTAGACGGCTCGATTGGTCTTTCGCCCCTACACCCGGTTCCGACGATCGATTTGCACGTCAGAGGCGCTTCGGACTTCCACCAGAGTTTCCTCTGGCTTCGTCCCGACCGGGCGTGGATCGCCATCTTTCGGGTCCCCGGCCGCCTGCTACACCTGAGTCGGAGCGTGAACGCGCGCTTTCGAGCGCGAACGCGCGGGCCCGACCCGGGAACGATGCTTCGAAACGCCGCGTGTTACAAAAAAAGAAGCGAGCCGCCGCCACCACCACCGCTGATGCTGCAGCAACCGACGAGATTAGACGACGGCGGCAGCAACTGCGGCGGCTGCTGCGACAGCGGCCCAACTCCCTTCCCCCGAGCGGCGACGTGTCACGTTCTCGCTTTCGCTGTGCCGTCGGAGTTCGCAAAGTGAAAGGCTCCAACGACTCGCAGTCGACTGGGACTCCTCGGTCCGTGTTTCAAGACGGGTCGGGTAGGTTGCCGATGCTCGTCGCTGACCGGCAGCAGCGGGCGGCTTTTCGGGCGATCCCGCCGACTCCTCCAACAACCACCGCTCCTGCTGCTGTAGCACCACGCGCAAAGACGAGGAGCAAGTAGAAGAAGTAGTAGAAGAAGAAGAAGGTGCAGGCGGGCGGCCGCGTCGCTTTCGCGACTCGCTGCGTCGTGAGTGCTGAGGGCGAGGTGCGTTAGCCCGTCTCCGTCGGTTAGCCGTGCCTGCGCTTTCGTGGAGCGACGGGCCCGGTCGAGAGAAGCGCGTGGATCCCGACGCCGGTCGGTCCCCGCGTGAACGGGTTCCGGACGCCGAGGCGCTCGTCTGCGACCTGCGGACGCCGCGCGCCTACCGGCCCGACGGGAACGGGTCGCGACGACGGATCGGAGGGGAAGTGCGTCCGATGCCGGCGCCACGGAAATCGAGCGCCGACGAGGCGGCAGACGACCGCCCGCGGAAACGAGCGGCCGCCACCGACGCGTTCGTCGGCGACGACGGCGCCTTAGGAGGCGGGGGTGAAAGTGGCAGCGGACTGAGTCCCCTCGCGATCGCGGTGAGCGGTCCTACCCGTTTACCCCTGGGCGGTTTCACGGTCTCTTGAACTCTCTCTCCAAAGTTCTTTTCAACTTTCCCTCGCGGTACTTGTCGGCTATCGGACTCGTCCCCGTATTTAGCCTTGGATGGAGCTTACCACCCGCTTTGGGCTGCGTTCCCAAGCAACCCGACTCTCGGGCCGAAAAGAAACACCGCCGATCGCCGCCGGCTCCGAATGGGCCTGGCACCCGCTCTGGGCAGCCCCGATCGAGGGGACTCCGAACCTAGCCGGGCGAAACGATCGACCGTGTACGACCCTTGCGCCACAGCTCTCGACGACCGGCGCGGCCGACGAGATTCGGCGTTGGGCTTCTCCCGGTTCACTCGCCGTTACTTAGGGAATCCCGGTTGGTTTCTTTTCCTCCGCTTAGCGATATGCTTAAGTTCGGCGGGTAGTCTCGTCCGAGTCGAGGGCAGCTTAGAAAAAAATAAAAAGTCGTCGCTGCGGCAAACCGCATTCGATTCGTCGTCGTCGTCGTCGTCGTCGTCGTCTTCGATGGCCTGCACGAACGCTCGCAAACGAGATCCACAGAGCGAACACCGACCGAAGATGCAGACGGCTGCGGCGGCGGCGGCGGCGGCGGCAACGGCCGCCACGGAGTAATAAGAGGAGGCAACGACGGCGAGGGCGGCAGGCAGAAGAGTGCGCACGAACGGCGGACGGTGCGTTCCCTGCTGCTACTGCACATGTCGGCCGCTCCGTGGCAGGTGTCGCAGCGATGACGGTCTGGCATTGCGGGAGACGGAGGATCGAGCGGCGCGCGCTCGCTAGTCGTGCCGGAAGCAGAAGCAGTAGCGAGAACGAAAGGCGAGCTGTTCACGCTGCCCGCCCGCTTCCACGGCGCGCGCCCTTTCCTGCGACTCCCGACTCCCCGCCGCTGCTGCTGCTGCTGCTGCAACGGCGGACGGCTTTTTCGTGTCGTGACCGCCTCTCGACCGGACGGGGCCCCGGGACGATGGGATCCCGGGGCCGCAATGTGCGTTCGAGGTGTCGATGTTCACTGAGTCCTGCAATTCGCATCAGTTCACGCGGATAGCCGCGCTCTTCATCGACGGACGAGCCGAGTGATCCCCCGTCCAGGGTTTCGGTATTTGCTACTACTACTACTACTACTACGCCTACCAGCACTGCTGATGCTGGCCGACGCGGAGGCGAGGAAAGGAAGGAAGACGAGAGAGATATTGATGTTCGTGGAGCCGCAAAGCGTGCAGCACCGTCGGCCTAGCGCACTGTATTCGGGCGGACGCAGGCTGGGTGAAAACTGCGCGGTCGGCAGCTGCCAGAGAGAGAACGAGAAGGAAGCATAACGACTTGCGGGCTTCGTTCACCGCTGATGACGCCGCCGCTTCTACTTGCTCGTTGCTCGGCTGAGGCTGAGGCTGCACTGTTAGAGGGCCGACGATTGCGAGGGGGCCCGGCCGCGGCTTACGAAACCGGCTGGATGGCGCCGGAAAGGCGAGGAGGAGGCGACGGCGACGACGGCGATATTGGCCGGCCGACGCCAGGAAGGAAGACGAGAGAGATATTGATGTTCGTGGAGCCGCAAAGCGTGCAGCACCGTCGGCCTAGCGCACTGTATTCGGGCGGACGCAGGCTGGGTGAAAACTGCGCGGTCGGCAGCTGCCAGAGAGAGAACGAGAAGGAAGCATAACGACTTGCGGGCTTCGTTCACCGCTGATGACGCCGCCGCTTCTACTTGCTCGTTGCTCGTTGCTCGGCTGAGGCTGCACTGTTAGAGGGCCGACGATTGCGAGGGGGCCCGGCCGCGGCTTACGAAACCGGCTGGATGGCGCCGGAAAGGCGAGGAGGAGGCGACGGCGACGACGGCGATGTTGGCCGGCCGACGCCAGGAAGGAAGACGAGAGAGATATTGATGTTCGTGGAGCCGCAAAGCGTGCAGCACCGTCGGCCTAGCGCACTGTATTCGGGCGGACGCAGGCTGGGTGAAAACTGCGCGGTCGGCAGCTGCCAGAGAGAGAACGAGAAGGAAGCATAACGACAGCGGAAACGATTTGCGGGCTTCGTTCACCGCTGATGACGCCGCCGCTTCTACTTGCTCGTTGCTCGGCTGAGGCTGCACTGTTAGAGGGCCGACGATTGCGAGGGGGCCCGGCCGCGGCTTACGAAACCGGCTGGATGGCGCCGGAAAGGCGAGGAGGAGGCGACGGCGACGACGGCGATGTTGGCCGGCCGACGCCAGGAAGGAAGACGAGAGAGATATTGATGTTCGTGGAGCCGCAAAGCGTGCAGCACCGTCGGCCTAGCGCACTGTATTCGGGCGGACGCAGGCTGGGTGAAAACTGCGCGGTCGGCAGCTGCCAGAGAGAGAACGAGAAGGAAGCATAACGACAGCGGAAACGATTTGCGGGCTTCGTTCACCGCTGATGACGCCGCCGCTTCTACTTGCTCGTTGCTCGTTGCTCGGCTGAGGCTGCACTGTTAGAGGGCCGACGATTGCGAGGGGGCCCGGCCGGTCAGAACCGGTTAGAACCGGTTAGAACCGGTCCGAACCGGTCCGAACCGGTCAGAACCGGTTAGAACCGGTTAGAACCGGTCCGAACCGGTCCGAACCGGTCCGAACCGGTCCGAACCGGTCAGAACCGGTTAGAACCGGTTCTAACCGGTTCTAACCGGTTCTAACCGGTTCTGACCGGTTCTAACCGGTTCTAACCGGTTCTAACCGGTTCTGACCGGTTCGGACCGGTTCGGACCGGTTCGGACCGGTTCGGACCGGTTCGGACCGGTTCTAACCGGTTCTAACCGGTTCTGACCGGCCGGGCCCCCTCGCAATCGTCGGCCCTCTAACAGTGCAGCCTCAGCCGAGCAACGAGCAAGTAGAAGCGGCGTCATCAGCGGTGAACGATGCCCGCAAATCGTTTCCGCTGTCGTTATGCTTCCTTCTCGTTCTCTCTCTGGCAGCTGCCGACCGCGCAGTTTTCACCCAGCCTGCGTCCGCCCGAATACAGTGCGCTAGGCCGACGGTGCTGCACGCTTTGCGGCTCCACGAACATCAATATCTCTCTCGTCTTCCTTCCTTTCCTCGCCTCCGCGTCGGCCAGCATCAGCAGTGCTGGTAGGCGTAGTAGTAGTAGTAGTCGCTCACTGTTATACGAGACATGCCGGGCCGTTTTTTCCTGGAGTATGCGTCCCACACGTTGGTTCTCCGCGGCGAACAACTCCCGCCGGACCTCGCGGCTGACCATGTTGCCCTCTCCGGCCTCCCCGCTTCCGTTCCCCCTCGCCTTGATGAGGACGGATCGCCCGTTGGGGTGGCTGGCGATGGTGGCGTGGCCTGCCAACCGCCGGCCGATGCGTTCACCGTGGTGATTCCATGTACGTCGATCTCCTTGTTATGCCCGCTCTGTCCCAGACACTTCTCTAGCCCCATGGAATGGGGGCTACACGTACTCAACAGGCATAACCGTAAGCCTGCGTACAAATGCATACGCTGTGGCCGAGAGAGCGGCCACCTTCACTCGATCAGATGTCACGTCGCGAAGTGTTCGGGGAACACTGGTCCTGCCGATCCCGACCCCCAGCAACTGCCTTTTAAGTGTGACGGGTGCAGCCGGGCCTTCCGCCGGGCTGTAGGCCTTTCACTTCACCTACGACACAAACACCCTGTGCAGGCGAATAGGCACAGGATAGAACGTCGCAGGGAAGAAATAGCACGCAAGCGAGAACAGCGTGCGCAACTCGCGCGGACGACGGGGCGGACGTCACGGGGTTGTTGGACAAAGGAGGAGGTGACAATCCTCCGTGAGAAGGAAAAGGAGTTGCTCGAGGCCGGGTGCAAAAGGATCGCTGTGGCTGTGGCCCCCCTACTTCCGGACAAGACGTTGAAGCAGATTCGTGACAAGCGTTCAGACTTGAAACGTGCAGAACGTCGAGCCCGCGAGCGAGAAGGGGTTCTGCCGATACCCGAACCTACGCGTAGTGTGCCTGTTAGTAGTGAAGAACAACCCGCAGTCACGGACTGGCGGGAGCAATTTGGCGATGCTGTGTCCCCGGGACACACCCGTTGGGCGTCTGTCTTCGGTGAGTGCCTCCTGGCCCTCTATGACGACGCCTCGGATGCGTGCTGGGACGCTTTTGAGAGATGTGTTGAGGATTGGGTAAGCTTCATGGATTCGCGCCGTGTGGATGCCCGCAACAAGACGAAACGTAGAGATACGGCAGGTGCCTCGACGGCACCAAAACACCGACGAGCGAGAATGCAGCAATACGCTCGATACCAGCGTTTATACGCTTTGAATAGGAAGCGGCTCATGGCAGCAATTCTTGGCGAAGATTTGGAGGGTCAGTGCCCCGTCCCGATGCCCGAAGTAGAGGAGCTCTACAGGGACAGGCTCTCCCGACCAGGGCCAGAGGTCGATTTAAGCGCCTATCCGGCCTCCTCCTTGGTGGACAACGTGCCCATCTTGCGTCCGTTCACTTTGGAGGAGATCAAGATCGCTCGCCGGCGCATTAATCCGGCCTCCGCCGCCGGCCCCGATGGCCTGACGCCTCGAGAGGTCAGGTCGGTCGACCCTTCGATCCTAGCCAATGTTTTTAACTGTTCACTCCTGACTGGACGCGTACCGAAAGTCCTGTTGCAAGGCAGGTCAGTCCTCCTTCGCAAGAAGGCGGGCAGCCCGAACGACCTGTCGAACTGGCGGCCGCTTACGATCTGCTCCGTGGTATATCGTTTGTACACGAAACAGCTAGCCGCCCGGATGCTCAGGGCGACACCCCTCAATCCCGCGCAACGCGGTTTCATCAAGTCGGACGGATGTAGCGAAAACACCTTCCTGCTCCGCCGGCTGCTGGACCGCTCCAGAGGGGTACAGTCAGGACAATCGCGAATCCCACGGATAGAAGTCGCCTTTCTCGACCTGGCCAAAGCCTTTGACACGGTCTCGCACTCCCTCGTATTTGCGGGCATGAGAAGGTTAGGTTACCACGAACACCTGATTGGTCTAGTAAAAGGGTTGTACGACGGGTGTACGACTAGGTTCACGGTTGGAGCCACATGTAGCGGGCCCATTGAGATAAAGCGGGGTGTTCGACAAGGCGACGCTCTCTCGCCCCTCCTCTTCAACATCGCGACCGATCCGCTGCTGGATGCTCTACCCAGTAGCCTCGGTTTACATGTAGACGGGGTTGCTTTGGCGGGCCTGGCGTATGCGGACGACATGGTACTAGTTTCCGGGTCTGCCCGGGGGCTACAGAGCCTTCTCGCCATCTGCTCCGAGTTCTACCACGCGGTAGGCCTCGCCATTAACGTCTCCAAATGCGCCTGGTTCTCCATAAAGGGTTGGGGGAAATCGTTCCTCGTCAACACGTCCTCTCCGCCTACTCTCGACGGGTGTCCGCTACCTAGAGTCGAACCGGACGAGAAAGTATCCTACCTCGGTGTCACAATCAACCCGTGGACGTATCGGAACCGCGGATCGTCGGTGGAATGTGTGTCGCGGTGCATCGATAAGATAATCCGGTCCCCACTGAAGCCTCGGCAAAAGTTCCTCCTGCTGCAGCAGTACTACTTGCCCAGCCTCCTTTACGGGCTGACGCAGGTGATGCCTGCTAAAGCCGAACTCGAGAGACTCGACGCAGTCGTGCGCACGGGTACACGAAGGATTCTGCATCTTCCGGAGATGACTTCTACTAGCTTCCTTTACGCCGCCAGAAGAGACGGGGGGTTGAGTCTGTGCCAACTGGCACGGGCGATACCCAAAAACGTGATTCGCCGGAATCTACGTCTGCTTGGTTCCCCTTACGAAACCGTACGCGAGTTAGCGAGGTCCGCCAACCTCGCCCAACGGAATGACGAACTGTCCGCCTTGTTCGATCTTCCATCTGTCGGGCCTGACGACGGCCCGTATGCCCCCGATGTCCGATTCCCGCACGCTGTGAGATGGGCGTCCCAGCCCGTCCAGGGGGTATGTGCGGCCGCCTTCAAGTCCGACCCGATCGGCAACAGCTGGATGTCGCGACCGGGTGGGATATCCGAGGAGTGCTACTTGGGTATACTCAAGATGCGCACCAATACGTTTCCCACTCGCGAATGCCTCACCCGAGGAGGCCGCGGCGATAACACCTGCCGGCGATGCGGCAGCGCTTCCGAGACGATCTCCCACATCAGTGGCCAATGCCTGCGCCTTAAAAAGCAAAGGATGGCCAGGCACGCACGATTATGCCGGCTGGTGGCAAGAGAGGCAGAGCGTTACGGTTGGGTGACCGGCTGGGAGCCGGTTTACCGCGTATCAGGAGCCAGGTTAATACCCGACCTGGTGTTTCGCAATTCTGACGAGGTTGTGATAATAGACGTTACGGTCCGATATGAGCAGGGTACGGCGCTGCGCGATGCAGCCCGGGAGAAGGAGAGGAAATACCGACCGCTGATCTCCCTCCTCGGGAGGGAGCTAGGCGTGCCGGTACGGGTGTTTGGTTGCCCAGTCGGGGCCTGCGGCGCATGGAGCCGTGAGGCCGAGAGGGCATTGAGTTCCTTGCACATTTCGGACAGGTCGTTTATGAAGCTGCTGAGCAGAACTGCGATGCTTTGCACGTACAGCATGCTTAAGGACTGATCCATGAGGGTGGATCAAGGGGCGTGTCCTAACATTCGTCCACAGCGAGAGTGTGGGCAATAATCCCCTCTGGCACGGGCATCGTCGTCGCTTCTAGAGTTAACTGCCAGTTCCATCCGGCGGGTTCTGACCATGGTTTCCCGGGGCTCGCTCGGGATCCTTATAAGGGGGCAAGGCGCGCGGAGGCGCCGCGTGGCTGTTGGTATTCGATGTACTCGGTCTCGCCGTGTCGGAGAGGCCTAGTGATACTCGGATCTGGTCGCTTGTGGTTCGTAACTTCGTCAGCGCAGTGTCTCTCTATATTGGCTTCCATGTTCTTCGGTTACCTGGTCCCTATTTCTCAGTCTCGCCGGTCGATTATGTGGTCGTGGTCGCTTCACCATCAAGCGGCAATCGTTGGACACTTCTCCAGTCCTGTAGCTTGTTGTGCGTACAGTGAGCTCCATATCCCTGCAGCTCCATCGCAGGGCGGGGGTCGGGTACTGACTGGACCCGTCCCTTGTCTCCTACCCAGTCACTCTGAGGCGGGCAGCCGTCATTGGCCGTACGATCGGTCGGCGGGGACAGTGGCCCGCCCCCATCCGGGGACGGGATCGTAACGTAAACCGCTGATCCGCCAGCCTATGTCGGCTATTCCGCAAAAGGCCCATTCGAAACCCCTGTCGGCCCCGAGAGCCGTAGGGGCCCCATGACGTAGTGGAACCGTATCCACTATAAAAACACGGCACCGGCTATCGTCACTGTGTGCACCTAGTGCGCACATTACCCTCGGCTGAGACAGGTATTTGATCCAAATCGTTGCTATTTGGCGAGTGCTGTGGGACCGCCCACGTAAAATTAACAGGGAAAGATTGCGAAAGCAAGTACGGGTAGCCAAATGCCTCGTCATCTAATTAGAACCGGTCCGAACCGGTCAGAACCGGTTAGAACCGGTTAGAACCGGTCCGAACCGGTTAGAACCGGTCAGAACCGGTCAGAACCGGTCAGAACCGGTCCGAACCGGTCCGAACCGAACGGTCCGGACTGGTCAAGACCGGTCGTTCCGGACTGGTCAAGACCGGTCGTTCCGGACTGGTCAAGACCGGTCCGAACTGGTCAAAACCGGTCGGTCCGGTCGGTCCGGACTGGTCAAGACCGGTCGTTCCGGACTGGTCAAGACCGGTCCGAACTGGTCAAAACCGGTCGGTCCGGACTGGTCAAGACCGGTCGGTCCGGACTGGTCAAGACCTGTCGGTCCGGACTGGTCAAGACCGGTCGGTCCGGACTGGTCAAGACCGGTCGGTCCGGACTGGTCAAGACCGGTCCGAACTGGTCAAAACCGGTCGGTCCGGACTGGTCAAGACCTGTCGGTCCGGACTGGTCAAGACCGGTCCGGACTGGTCAAGACCGGTCGGTCCGAACCGGTCAGAACCGGTTAGAACCGGTTAGAACCGGTCCGAACCGGTCCGAACCGGTCCGAACCGGTCCGAACCGGTTAGAACCGGTTAGAACCGGTTAGAACCGGTCAGAACCGGTTAGAACCGGTTAGAACCGGTTAGAACCGGTCAGAACCGGTTAGAACCGGTTAGAACCGGTTAGAACCGGTCAGAACCGGTCAGAACCGGTCAGAACCGGTCAGAACCGGTCAGAACCGGTCAGAACCGGTCAGAACCGGTCCGAACCGGTCCGAACCGGACGGTCCGGACTGGTCAAGACCGGTCGTTCCGGACTGGTCAAGACCGGTCGTTCCGGACTGGTCAAGACCGGTCCGAACTGGTCAAAACCGGTCGGTCCGGACTGGTCAAGACCGGTCGGTCCGGACTGGTCAAGACCGGTCGGTCCGGACTGGTCAAGACCGGTCGGTCCGGACTGGTCAAGACCGGTCGGTCCGGACTGGTCAAGACCGGTCCGAACTGGTCAAAACCGGTCGGTCCGGACTGGTCAAGACCTGTCGGTCCGGACTGGTCAAGACCGGTCCGGACTGGTCAAGACCGGTCGGTCCGAACCGGTCAGAGCCGGTTAGAACCGGTTAGAACCGGTCCGAACCGGTCAGAACCGGTCAGAACCGGTCCGAACCGGTCAGAACCGGTTAGAACCGGTTAGAACCGGTTAGAACCGGTGAGAACCGGTTAGAACCGGTTAGAACCGGTTAGAACCGGTCAGAACCGGTTAGAACCGGTTAGAACCGGTTAGAACCGGTCAGAACCGGTTAGAACCGGTTAGAACCGGTTAGAACCGGTTAGAACCGGTCAGAACCGGTCAGAACCGGTCAGAACCGGTTAGAACCGGTTAGAACCGGTCAGAACCGGTCAGAACCGGTCAGAACCGGTCGGTGTCAAGACCGGTCCGGACTGGTCAAGACCTGTCGGTCCGGACTGGTCAAGACCGGTCCGGACTGGTCAAGACCGGTCGGTCCGGACTGGTCAAAACCGGTCGGTACGGACTGGTCAAGACCGGTCGGTCCGGACTGGTCAAGACCTGTCGGTCCGGACTGGTCAAGACCGGTCGGTACGGACTGGTCAAGACCGGTCGGTCCGGACTGGTCAAGACCGGTCCGAACTGGTCAAAACCGGTCGGTCCGAACTGGTCAAGACCTGTCGGTCCGGACTGGTCAAGACCTGTCGGTCCGGACTGGTCAAGACCGGTCGGTCCGGACTGGTCAAGACCGGTCGGTCCGAACCGGTCAGAACCGGTTAAAACCGGTTAGAACCGGTTAGAACCGGTCAGAACCGGTTAGAACCGGTTAGAACCGGCTAGAACCGGTCAGAACCGGTTAGAACCGGTCCGAACCGGTCAGAACCGGTTAGAACCGGTTAGAACCGGTCCGAACCGGTTAGAACCGGTTAGAACCGGTCTGAACCGGTTAGAACCGGTCAGAACCGGTTAGAACCGGTTAGAACCGGTTAGAACCGGTCAGAACCGGTCAGAACCGGTTAGAACCGGTCCGAACCGGTCAGAACCGGTCAGAACCGGTCCGAACCGGTTAGAACCGGTCAGAACAGGTCAGAACCGGTCCGAACCGGTCCGAACCGGTCGGTCCGGACTGGTCAAGACCGGTCGTTCCGGACTGGTCAAGACCGGTCCGAACTGGTCAAAACCGGTCGGTCCGGACTGGTCAGGGCCTGTCGGTCCGGACTGGTCAAGACCGGTCGGTCCGAATCGGTCCGAACCGGTCAGAACCGGTTAGAACCGGTTAGAACCGGTTAGAACCGGTCAGAACCGGTCAGAACCGGTCAGAACCGGTCCGAACCGGTTAGAACCGGTCAGAACCGGTCCGAACCGGTCCGAACCGGTCGGTCCGGACTGGTCAAGACCGGTCGTTCCGGACTGGTCAAGACCGGTCGTTCCGGACTGGTCAAGACCGGTCCGAACTGGTCAAAACCGGTCGGTCCGGACTGGTCAAGACCGGTCGGTCCGGACTGGTCAAGACCGGTCGGTCCGGACTGGTCAAGACCGGTCGTTCCGGACTGGTCAAGACCGGTCCGAACTGGTCAAAACCGGTCGGTCCGGACTGGTCAAGACCTGTCGGTCCGGAATGGTCAAGACCGGTCGGTCCGGACTGGTCAAGACCGGTCGGTCCGGACTGGTCAAGACCGGTCCGAACTGGTCAAAACCGGTCGGTCCGGACTGGTCAGGGCCTGTCGGTCCGGACTGGTCAAGACCGGTCGGTCCGAATCGGTCCGAACCGGTCAGAACCGGTTAGAACCGGTTAGAACCGGTTAGAACCGGTCAGAACCGGTTAGAACCGGTCAGAACCGGTTAGAACCGGTTAGAACCGGTTAGAACCGGTCAGAACCGGTTAGAACCGGTTAGAACCGGTTAGAACCGGTTAGAACCGGTTAGAACCGGTCAGAACCGGTCAGAACCGGTCAAGACCGGTCGTTCCGGACTGGTCAAGACCGGTCCGAACTGGTCAAAACCGGTCGGTCCGGACTGGTCAAGACCGGTCGGTCCGGACTGGTCGAGACCGGTCGGTCCGGACTGGTCAAGACCGGTCGGTCCGGACTGGTCAGGGCCTGTCGGTCCGGACTGGTCAAGACCGGTCGGTCCGAACCGGTCCGAACCGGTCAGAACCGGTTAGAACCGGTTAGAACCGGTTAGAACCGGTCAGAACCGGTTAGAACCGGTTAGAACCGGCTAGAACCGGTTAGAACCGGTTAGAACCGGCTAGAACCGGTTAGAACCGGTTAGAACCGGTTAGAACCGGTTAGAACCGGTTAGAATCGGTTAGAACCGGTCCGAACCGGTCAGAACCGGTTAGAACCGGTTAGAACCGGTTAGAACCGGTCAGAACCGGTCAGAACCGGTCAGAACCGGTTAGAACCGATTAGAACCGGTTAGAACCGGTCCGAACCGGTTAGAACCGGTCAGAACCGGTTAGAACCGGTCAGAACCGGTCAGAACCGGTCCGAACCGGACGGTCCGGACTGGTCAAGACCGGTCGTTCCGGACTGGTCAAGACCGGTCGTTCCGGACTGGTCAAGACCGGTCCGAACTGGTCAAAACCGGTCGGTCCGGACTGGTCAAGACCGGTCGGTCCGGACTGGTCAAGACCGGTCGGTCCGGACTGGTCAAGACCGGTCCGAACTGGTCAAAACCGGTCGGTCCGGACTGATCAAGACCTGTCGGTCCGGACTGGTCAAGACCGGTCCGGACTGGTCAAGACCGGTCTGTCCGAACCGGTCAGAACCGGTTAGAACCGGTTAGAACCGGTTACAACCGGTTAGAACCGGTCAGAACCGGTTAGAACCGGTTAGAACCGGTTAGAACCGGTCAGAACCGGTTAGAACCGGTTAGAACCGGTCCGAACCGGTCAGAACCGGTCAGAACCGGTTAGAACCGGTCAGAACCGGTCAGAACCGGTCCGAACCGGTCAGAACCGGTCCGAACCGGTCAGAACCGGTTAGAACCGGTTAGAACCGGTCAGAACCGGTCAGAACCGGTCCGAACCGGTCAGAACCGGTCCGAACCGGTCGGTGTCAAGACCGGTCCGGACTGGTCAAGACCTGTCGGTCCGGACTGGTCAGGACCTGTCGGTCCGGACTGGTCAAGACCGGTCCGGACTGGTCAAGACCGGTCGGTACGGACTGGTCAAGACCGGTCGGTCCGGACTGGTCAAGACCTGTCGGTCCGGACTGGTCAAGACCGGTCGGTACGGACTGGTCAAGACCGGTCGGTCCGGACTGGTCAAGACCGGTCCGAACTGGTCAAAACCGGTCGGTCCGGACTGGTCAAGACCTGTCGGTCCGGACTGGTCAAGACCTGTCGGTCCGGACTGGTCAAGACCGGTCGGTCCGGACTGGTCAGGGCCTGTCGGTCCGGACTGGTCAAGACCGGTCGGTCCGAACCGGTCCGAACCGGTCAGAACCGGTTAGAACCGGTTAGAACCGGTTAGAACCGGTCAGAACCGGTTAGAACCGGCTAGAACCGGTCAGAACCGGTTAGAACCGGTCCGAACCGGTCAGAACCGGTTAGAACCGGTTAGAACCGGTCCGAACCGGTTAGAACCGGTCAGAACCGGTTAGAACCGGTCAGAACCGGTTAGAACCGGTTAGAACCGGTTAGAACCGGTCAGAACCGGTTAGAACCGGTTAGAACCGGTCCGAACCGGTCAGAACCGGTCAGAACCGGTCCGAACCGGTTAGAACCGGTCAGAACAGGTCAGAACCGGTCAGAACCGGTCCGAACCGGTCGGTCCGGACTGGTCAAGACCGGTCGTTCCGGACTGGTCAAGACCGGTCCGAACTGGTCAAAACCGGTCGGTCCGGACTGGTCAAGACCGGTCGGTCCGGACTGGTCAAGACCGGTCGGTCCGGACTGGTCAAGACCGGTCGGTCCGGACTGGTCAAGACCGGTCGTTCCGGACTGGTCAAGACCGGTCCGAACTGGTCAAGACCTGTCGGTCCGGAATGGTCAAGACCGGTCGGTCCGGACTGGTCAAGACCGGTCGGTCCGGACTGGTCAAGACCGGTCCGAACTGGTCAAAACCGGTCGGTCCGGACTGGTCAAGACCTGTCGGTCCGGACTGGTCAAGACCGGTCCGGACTGGTCAGAACCGGTCAGAACCGGTTAGAACCGGTTAGAACCGGTTAGAACCGGTTAGAACCGGTCAGAACCGGTTAGAACCGGTTAGAACCGGTCAGAACCGGTTAGAACCGGTTAGAACCGGTCCGAACCGGTCAGAACCGGTCAGAACCGGTCAAGACCGGTCGTTCCGGACTGGTCAAGACCGGTCCGAACTGGTCAAAACCGGTCGGTCCGGACTGGTCAAGACCTGTCGGTCCGGACTGGTCAAGACTGGTCGGTCCGGACTGGTCAAGACCGGTCGGTCCGGACTGGTCAAGACCGGTCGGTCCGGACTGGTCAGGGCCTGTCGGTCCGGACTGGTCAAGACCGGTCGGTCCGAACCGGTCCGAACCGGTCAGAACCGGTTAGAACCGGTTAGAACCGGTTAGAACCGGTCAGAACCGGTTAGAACCGGTTAGAACCGGCTAGAACCGGTTTGAACCGGTTAGAACCGGTTAGAACCGGTTAGAACCGGTCAGAACCGGTTAGAACCGGTCCGAACCGGTCAGAACCGGTTAGAACCGGTTAGAACCGGTCAGAACCGGTCAGAACCGGTCAGAACCGGTCAGAACCGGTCAGAACCGGTCCGAACCGGTTAGAACCGGTCAGAACCGGTCAGAACCGGTCCGAACCGGTCGGTCCGGACTGGTCAAGAACCGGTCAGAACCGGTTAGAACCGGTTAGAACCGGTTAGAACCGGTTAGAACCGGTTCGAAAGAGGCCGAATTGAGAGCGACGCCTCGGCGGCGGACAGCCGCCGCCGAACCGCCGGCACCGCGATGGTAAGGCCGACGTGTCGGCTGCGATACGAGCCACGCGGCCGGTACCGTACCCGTGAGTTTGCGATCGAAAGCGCTGTCGGCCGGGAGTGTGTGCGGCCTAGCCGGCGGCGGACTAGGCGGACGAGAAGGAAGCGATTGGGAGCGAGCAAAAAGAATGCGGACGCTTCGGCGGCGGACTGCCGCAGGCGAGATGGAAAGGCCGACGTGTCGGCTGCGATACGGGCCGCCAAGGCGGACGAGAAGGAAGAAGGAAGAAGATGAAGAAGCCGAAGCAGCAAGCAAGCAAGCAAGCCGAGCGAGTCGTGGCGGCAGCGAGAAGGAAGCGATTGTGAGCGAGCAAAGAGAATGCGGACGCCTCGGCGGCGGACGGCCGCAGCCGAACCGCCGGTGCGATGGAAAGGCCTACGTATCGGCTGCCTTACGAGCCACGCGGCCGGTAGCGTACCCGTAAGTTGGCGATCGAAAGCGCTGTCGGCCGGGAGTGTGTGTGTGTGTCTGTGTGTGTGTGTTACACGGCGGCCAAGGCGGCCAAGGCGGACGAGAAAGAAGAAGAAGAAGAAGGAGAGGAGGAAGAAGCAGCAGCAAGCGGCAGCGAGAGGGAAGCGATTGGCAGCGAGTAAAGAGAATGCGGACGCCTCGGCGGCGGACGGCCGCAGCCGAACCGCCGGTGCGATGGAAAGGCCTACGTATCGGCTGCCTTACGAGCCACGCAGCCGGTAGCGTACCCGTGAGTTGGCGATCGAAAGCGCTGTCGGCCGAGAGTGTGTGTGTCTGTGTGTGTGTGTTACACGGCGGCCAAGGCGGACGAGAAAGAAGAAGAAGTAGAAGAAGCAGAGGAAGAAGCAGCAGCAAGCGGCAGCGAGAGGGAAGCGATTGGCAGCGAGTAAAGAGAATGCGGACGCCTCGGCGGCGGACGGCCGCCGGCTAGATGGAAAAGGCCGACGTGTCGGCGCTGCGCTGCGCTGCGATACGAGCCACGCGGCCGCTACCGTACCCGTGACGGGGCCCGATTCCCGATTCGCGAGTTTGCGGGTCGGGGCACGGCGGAATAGTCAGGCTCTAGGTGACCCTCATACCCCAAGGGGGTCCAGACTACTATGTAGGGTAGTCGTCGATCGGACGGTCGTACCCTATGACCCGCACCCCGAACCGCAGCCGATTGAAAGGCAGACGGTCGGCCGGCGGCCGGCCGGCCGGGCGCCGCCGCGTACCCGCAGAGCCGATCGAAAGAGGCCGAATTGAGAGCGACGCCTCGGCGGCGGACAGCCGCCGCCGAACCGCCGGCACCGCGATGGTAAGGCCGACGTGTCGGCTGCGATACGAGCCACGCGGCCGGTACCGTACCCGTGAGTTTGCGATCGAAAGCGCTGTCGGCCGGGAGTGTGTGCGGCCTAGCCGGCGGACTAGGCGGACGAGAAGGAAGCGATTGGGAGCGAGCAAAAAGAATGCGGACGCTTCGTCGGCGGACTGCCGCAGGCGAGATGGAAAGGCCGACGTGTCGGCTGCGATACGGGCCGCCAAGGCGGACGAGAAGGAAGAAGGAAGAAGATGAAGAAGCCGAAGCAGCAAGCCGAGCGAGTCGTGGCGGCAGCGAGAAGGAAGCGATTGTGAGCGAGCAAAGAGAATGCGGACGCCTCGGCGGCGGACGGCCGCAGCCGAACCGCCGGTGCGATGGAAAGGCCTACGTATCGGCTGCCTTACGAGCCACGCGGCCGGTAGCGTACCCGTAAGTTGGCGATCGAAAGCGCTGTCGGCCGGGAGTGTGTGTGTGTGTCTGTGTGTGTGTGTTACACGGCGGCCAAGGCGGCCAAGGCGGACGAGAAAGAAGAAGAAGAAGAAGAAGAAGAAGAAGGAGAGGAGGAAGAAGCAGCAGCAAGCGGCAGCGAGAGGGAAGCGATTGGCAGCGAGTAAAGAGAATGCGGACGCCTCGGCGGCGGACGGCCGCAGCCGAACCGCCGGTGCGATGGAAAGGCCTACGTATCGGCTGCCTTACGAGCCACGCAGCCGGTAGCGTACCCGTGAGTTGGCGATCGAAAGCGCTGTCGGCCGAGAGTGTGTGTGTCTGTGTGTGTGTGTTACACGGCGGCCAAGGCGGACGAGAAAGAAGAAGAAGCAGAAGAAGCAGAGGAAGAAGCAGCAGCAAGCGGCAGCGAGAGGGAAGCGATTGGCAGCGAGTAAAGAGAATGCGGACGCCTCGGCGGCGGACGGCCGCCGGCTAGATGGAAAAGGCCGACGTGTCGGCGCTGCGCTGCGATACGAGCCACGCGGCCGCTACCGTACCCGTGACGGGGCCCGATTCCCGATTCGCGAGTTTGCGGGTCGGGGCCCGGCGGAATAGTCTGGCTCTAGGTGACCCTCATACCCCAAGGGGGTCCAGACTACTATGTAGGGTAGTCGTCGATCGGACGGTCGTACCCTATGACCCGCACCCCGAACCGCAGCCGATTGAAAGGCAGACGGTCGGCCGGCGGCCGGCCGGCCGGGCGCCGCCGCGTACCCGCAGAGCCGATCGAAAGAGGCCGAATTGAGAGCGACGCCTCGGCGGCGGACTGCCGCCGCCGAACCGCCGGCACCGCGATGGAAAGGCCGACGTGTCGGCTGCGATACGAGCCACGCGGCCGGTACCGTACCCGTGAGTTTGCGATCGAAAGCGCTGTCGGCCGGGAGTGTGTGCGGCCTAGCCGGCGGACTTGGCGGACGAGAAGGAAGCGATTGGGAGCGAGCAAAAAGAATGCGGACGCTTCGGCGGCGGACTGCCGCCGGCGAGATGGAAAGGCCGACGTGTCGGCTGCGATACGGGCCGCCAAGGCCGCCAAGGCGGACGAGAAGGAAGAAGATGAAGAAGCCGAAGCAGCAGGCCGAGCGAGTCGTGGCGGCAGCGTGAAGGAAGCGATTGTGAGCGAGCAAAGAGAATGCGGACGCCTCGGCGGCGGACGGCCGCAGCCGAACCGCCGGTGCGATGGAAAGGCCTACGTATCGGCTGCCTTACGAGCCACGCGGCCGGTAGCGTACCCGTAAGTTGGCGATCGAAAGCGCTGTCGACCGGGAGTGTGTGTGTCTGTGTGTGTGTGTTACACGGCGGCCAAGGCGGACGAGAAAGAAGAAGAAGAAGAAGAGGAAGAAGCAGCAGCAAGCGGCAGCGAGAGGGAAGCGACTGGCAGCGAGTAAAGAGAATGCGGACGCTTCGGCGGCGGACGGCCGCCGGCTAGATGGAAAAGGCCGACGTGTCGGCGCTGCGATACGAGCCACGCGGCCGCTAGCGTACCCGTTTCGGGGTCCGATTTCCCGAGTTCGCGAGTTTGCGGCTCGGGGTGCGGTGGGATAGTCACCCTCTAGGTGACCCTCATACCCCAAGGGGGTCCACACTACTATGTAGGGTAGTCGTCGATCGGACGGTCGTACCCTATGACCCGCACCCCGAACCGCAGCCGATTGAAAGGCAGACGGTCGGCCGGCGGCCGGCCGGCCGGGCGCCGCCGCGTACCCGCAGAGCCGATCGAAAGAGGCCGAATTGAGAGCGACGCCTCGGCGGCGGACTGCCGCCGCCGAACCGCCGGCACCGCGATGGAAAGGCCGACGTGTCGGCTGCGATACGAGCCACGCGGCCGGTACCATACCCGTGAGTTTGCGATCGAAAGCGCTGTCGGCCGGGAGTGTGTGCGGCCTAGCCGGCGGACTAGGCGGACGAGAGGGAAGCGATTGGGAGCGAGCAAAAAGAATGCGGACGCTTCGGCGGCGGACTGCCGCCGGTGAGATGGAAAGGCCGACGTGTCGGCTGCGATACGGGCCGCCAAGGCGGACGAGAAGGAAGAAAATGAAGAAGCCGAAGCAGCAGGCCGAGCGAGTCGTGGCGGCAGCGTTAAGGAAGCGATTGTGAGCGAGCAAAGAGAATGCGGACGCCTCGGCGGCGGACGGCCGCCGCCGAACCGCCGGTTCGATTGAAATGCCGACGTGTCGGCTGCGATACGAGCCACGCGGCCGGTACCGTACCCGTGAGTTTGCGATCGAAAGCGCTGTCGGCCGGGAGTGTGTGTGTCTGTGTGTGTTACACGGCGGCCTAGGCGGACGAGAAAGAAGAAGCAGGCCGAGCGAGTCGTGGCGGCGGCAGCAGCGGCGGAAGTAGCAGCGAGAAGGAAGCGATTGGGAGCGAGCAAAGAGAATGCGTACGCCTCGGCGGCGGACTGCCGCCGCCGAACCGCCGCGGCTCGATGGAAAGGCCGATGTGTCGGCTGCGATACGAACCACGCGGCCGCTAGCGTACCCGTTTCGGGGTCCGAGTTCCCGAGTTCGCGAGTTTGCGGCTCGGGGTGCGGTGGGATAGTCAGCCTCCAGGTGACCCTCATACCCCAAGGGGGTCCAGACTACTATGTAGGGTAGTCGTTGATCGGATGGGTTCGCCGACTGGAAGGAATGTTTTAGCCTCTCATTAATTCCGACGGTCGGACCCGCCTAACCCGCCGCACGATTGCTTTTACACGGCCGGCGTGTCCTCGATTCTTCCGCCGACCACCTCCTCGCCTAGTAGTGAGCTACCTCGCCTTCGCTGACGACGTCGTTCCGCGCCCCGCGCCGCGTCAGATTAGCTCGCTCGCCACGCCGACAGCCGCCTGCCCGCCTGTTCGTGCTGTCACCATCGACCGATCGGTATCCTCCTCCTCTTCCTCGCCTACGCCAAGCACTCCGACCGGAAGGGATATCCTCGCCTCTCCTTTCTACTGACGGTCGGACCCGCTTAACCCGCCGCTCGATTGATTCTACACGGCCGGCGCGTCCACGATTCTTCCGCCGACCACCCGCCCGCCGCCTCGTAACGAGCCCCTCGCCCTCGCTGACGCCGTCGTTCCGCGCCCCGCGCCGCGTCAGATTCGCTCGTTCGCCCGCCGACAGCCGCCTGCCCGCCTGTTCGTGCTGTCACCATCGACCGATCGGTATCCTCCTCCTCTTCCTCGCCTACGCCAAGCACTCCGACCGGAAGGGATATCCTCGCCTCTCCTTTCTGCTGACGGTCGGACCCGCTTAACCCGCCGCTCGATTGATTCTACACGGCCGGCGCGTCCACGATTCTTCCGCCGACCACCCGCCCGCCGCCTCGTAACGAGCCCCTCGCCCTCGCTGACGCCGTCGTTCCGCGCCCCGCGCCGCGTCAGATTCGCTCGTTCGCCCGCCGACAGCCGCCTGCCCGCCTGTTCGTGCTGTCACCATCGACCGATCGGTATCCTGCTCCTCTTCCTCGCCTACGCCAAGCACTCCGACCGGAAGGGATATCCTCGCCTCTCCTTTCTGCTGACGGTCGGACCCGCTTAACCCGCCGCTCGATTGATTCTACACGGCCGGCGCGTCCACGATTCTTCCGCCGACCACCCGCCCGCCGCCTCGTAACGAGCCCCTCGCCCTCGCTGACGCCGTCGTTCCGCGCCCCGCGCCGCGTCAGATTCGCTCGTTCGCCCGCCGACAGCCGCCTGCCCGCCTGTTCGTGCTGTCACCATCGACCGATCGGTATCCTCCTCCTCTTCCTCGCCTACGCCAAGCACTCCGACCGGAAGGGATGTCCTCGCCTCTCCTTTCTGCTGACGGTCGGACCCGCTTAACCCGCCGCTCGATTGATTCTACACGGCCGGCGCGTCCACGATTCTTCCGCCGACCACCCGTCCGCCGCCTCGTAACGAGCCCCTCGCCCTCGCTGACGCCGTCGTTCCGCGTCAGATTCGCTCGTTCGCCCGCCGACAGCCGCCTGCCCGCCTGTTCGTGCTGTCACCATCGACCGATCGGTATCCTCCTCCTCTTCCTCGCCTACGCCAAGCACGCCGACCGGAAAGGATGTCCTCGCCTCTCCTTTCTGCTGACGGTCGGACCCGCTTAACCCGCCGCTCGATTGATTCTACACGGCCGGCGCGTCCACGATTCTTCCGCCGACCGCCCGCCGCCTCGTAACGAGCCCCTCGCCCTCGCTGACGCCGTCGTTCCGCGTCAGATTCGCTCGTTCGCCCGCCGACAGCCGCCTGCCCGCCTGTTCGTGCTGTCACCATCGACCGATCGGTATCCTCTTCCTCGCCTACGCCAAGCACTCCGACCGGAAGGGATGTCCTCGCCTCTCCTTTCTGCTGACGGTCGGACCCGCTTAACCCGCCGCTCGATTGATTCTACACGGCCGGCGCGTCCACGATTCTTCCGCCGAACCTCAATATCTCTCTCGCCTCCTCCTCCTCCTCCTCCTCGCCTTTCCGGCGCCATCCAGCCGGTTTCGTAAGCCGCGGCCGGGCCCCCTCGCAATCGTCGGCCCTCTAACAGTGCAGCCTCAGCCGAGCAACGAGCAACGAGCAAGTAGAAGCGGCGGCGTCATCAGCGGTGAACGAAGCCCGCAAATCGTTTCCGCTGTCGTTATGCTTCCTTCTCGTTCTCTCTCTGGCAGCTGCCGACCGCGCAGTTTTCACCCAGCCTGCGTCCGCCCGAATACAGTGCGCTAGGCCGACGGTGCTGCACGCTTTGCGGCTCCACGAACATCAATATCTCTCTCGTCTTCCTTCCTGGCGTCGGCCGGCCAACATCGCCGTCGTCGTCGCCTCCTCCTCGCCTCCTCCTCGCCTTTCCGGCGCCATCCAGCCGGTTTCGTAAGCCGCGGCCGGGCCCCCTCGCAATCGTCGGCCCTCTAACAGCGCAGCCTCAGCCGAGCAACGAGCAAGTAGAAGCGGCGGCGTCATCAGCGGTGAACGAAGCCCGCAAATCGTTTCCGCTGTCGTTATGCTTCCTTCTCGTTCTCTCTCTGGCAGCTGCCGACCGCGCAGTTTTCACCCAGCCTGCGTCCGCCCGAATACAGTGCGCTAGGCCGACGGTGCTGCACGCTTTGCGGCTCCACGAACATCAATATCTCTCTCGTCTTCCTTCCTGGCGTCGGCCGGCCAACATCGCCGTCGTCGTCGTCGCCTCCTCCTCGCCTTTCCGGCGCCATCCAGCCGGTTTCGTAATCCGCGGCCGGGCCCCCTCGCAATCGTCGGCCCTCTAACAGTGCAGCCTCAGCCGAGCAACGAGCAAGTAGAAGCGGCGGCGTCATCAGCGGTGAACGAAGCCCGCAAATCGTTTCCGCTGTCGTTATGCTTCCTTCTCGTTCTCTCTCTGGCAGCTGCCGACCGCGCAGTTTTCACCCAGCCTGCGTCCGCCCGAATACAGTGCGCTAGGCCGACGGTGCTGCACGCTTTGCGGCTCCACGAACATCAATATCTCTCTCGTCTTCCTTCCTGGCGTCGGCCGGCCAACATCGCCGTCGTCGTCGTCGTCGCCTCCTCCTCGCCTTTCCGGCGCCATCCAGCCGGTTTCGTAAGCCGCGGCCGGGCCCCCTCGCAATCGTCGGCCCTCTAACAGTGCAGCCTCAGCCGAGCAACGAGCAACAAGCAACGAGCAAGTAGCAGCGGTGAACGAGGCCTACAAATCGTTTCCGCTGTCGTTGTGCTTCCTTCTCGTTCTCTCTCTGGCAGCTGCCGACCGCGCAGTTTTCACCCAGCCTGCGTCCGCCCGAATACAGTGCGCTAGGCCGACGGTGCTGCACGCTTTGCGGCTCCACGAACATCAATATCTCTCTCGTCTTCCTTCCTGGCGTCGGCCGGCCAACATCGCCGTCGTCGTCGTCGCCTCCTCCTCGCCTTTCCGGCGCCATCCAGCCGGTTTCGTAATCCGCGGCCGGGCCCCCTCGCAATCGTCGGCCCTCTAACAGTGCAGCCTCAGCCGAGCAACGAGCAAGTAGAAGCGGCGGCGTCATCAGCGGTGAACGAAGCCCGCAAATCGTTTCCGCTGTCGTTATGCTTCCTTCTCGTTCTCTCTCTGGCAGCTGCCGACCGCGCAGTTTTCACCCAGCCTGCGTCCGCCCGAATACAGTGCGCTAGGCCGACGGTGCTGCACGCTTTGCGGCTCCACGAACATCAATATCTCTCTCGTCTTCCTTCCTGGCGTCGGCCGGCCAACATCGCCGTCGTCGTCGTCGTCGCCTCCTCCTCGCCTTTCCGGCGCCATCCAGCCGGTTTCGTAAGCCGCGGCCGGGCCCCCTCGCAATCGTCGGCCCTCTAACAGTGCAGCCTCAGCCGAGCAACGAGCAACAAGCAACGAGCAAGTAGCAGCGGTGAACGAGGCCTACAAATCGTTTCCGCTGTCGTTGTGCTTCCTTCTCGTTCTCTCTCTGGCAGCTGCCGACCGCGCAGTTTTCACCCAGCCTGCGTCCGCCCGAATACAGTGCGCTAGGCCGACGGTGCTGCACGCTTTGCGGCTCCACGAACATCAATATCTCTCTCGTCTTCCTTCCTGGCGTCGGCCGGCCAACATCGCCGTCGTCGCCGTCGCCTCCTCCTCGCCTTTCCGGCGCCATCCAGCCGGTTTCGTAAGCCGCGGCCGGGCCCCCTCGCAATCGTCGGCCCTCTAACAGTGCAGCCTCAGCCGAGCAACGAGCAAGTAGAAGCGGCGTCATCAGCGGTGAACGATGCCCGCAAATCGTTTCCGCTGTCGTTATGCTTCCTTCTCGTTCTCTCTCTGGCAGCTGCCGACCGCGCAGTTTTCACCCAGCCTGCGTCCGCCCGAATACAGTGCGCTAGGCCGACGGTGCTGCACGCTTTGCGGCTCCACGAACATCAATATCTCTCTCGTCTTCCTTCCTTTCCTCGCCTCCGCGTCGGCCAGCATCAGCAGTGCTGGTAGGCGTAGTAGTAGTAGTAGTCGCTCACTGTTATACGAGACATGCCGGGCCGTTTTTTCCTGGAGTATGCGTCCCACACGTTGGTTCTCCGCGGCGAACAACTCCCGCCGGACCTCGCGGCTGACCATGTTGCCCTCTCCGGCCTCCCCGCTTCCGTTCCCCCTCGCCTTGATGAGGACGGATCGCCCGTTGGGGTGGCTGGCGATGGTGGCGTGGCCTGCCAACCGCCGGCCGATGCGTTCACCGTGGTGATTCCATGTACGTCGATCTCCTTGTTATGCCCGCTCTGTCCCAGACACTTCTCTAGCCCCATGGAATGGGGGCTACACGTACTCAACAGGCATAACCGTAAGCCTGCGTACAAATGCATACGCTGTGGCCGAGAGAGCGGCCACCTTCACTCGATCAGATGTCACGTCGCGAAGTGTTCGGGGAACACTGGTCCTGCCGATCCCGACCCCCAGCAACTGCCTTTTAAGTGTGACGGGTGCAGCCGGGCCTTCCGCCGGGCTGTAGGCCTTTCACTTCACCTACGACACAAACACCCTGTGCAGGCGAATAGGCACAGGATAGAACGTCGCAGGGAAGAAATAGCACGCAAGCGAGAACAGCGTGCGCAACTCGCGCGGACGACGGGGCGGACGTCACGGGGTTGTTGGACAAAGGAGGAGGTGACAATCCTCCGTGAGAAGGAAAAGGAGTTGCTCGAGGCCGGGTGCAAAAGGATCGCTGTGGCTGTGGCCCCCCTACTTCCGGACAAGACGTTGAAGCAGATTCGTGACAAGCGTTCAGACTTGAAACGTGCAGAACGTCGAGCCCGCGAGCGAGAAGGGGCTCTGCCGATACCCGAACCTACGCGTAGTGTGCCTGTTAGTAGTGAAGAACAACCCGCAGTCACGGACTGGCGGGAGCAATTTGGCGATGCTGTGTCCCCGGGACACACCCGTTGGGCGTCTGTCTTCGGTGAGTGCCTCCTGGCCCTCTATGACGACGCCTCGGATGCGTGCTGGGACGCTTTTGAGAGATGTGTTGAGGATTGGGTAAGCTTCATGGATTCGCGCCGTGTGGATGCCCGCAACAAGACGAAACGTAGAGATACGGCAGGTGCCTCGACGGCACCAAAACACCGACGAGCGAGAATGCAGCAATACGCTCGATACCAGCGTTTATACGCTTTGAATAGGAAGCGGCTCATGGCAGCAATTCTTGGCGAAGATTTGGAGGGTCAGTGCCCCGTCCCGATGCCCGAAGTAGAGGAGCTCTACAGGGACAGGCTCTCCCGACCAGGGCCAGAGGTCGATTTAAGCGCCTATCCGGCCTCCTCCTTGGTGGACAACGTGCCCATCTTGCGTCCGTTCACTTTGGAGGAGATCAAGATCGCTCGCCGGCGCATTAATCCGGCCTCCGCCGCCGGCCCCGATGGCCTGACGCCTCGAGAGGTCAGGTCGGTCGACCCTTCGATCCTAGCCAATGTTTTTAACTGTTCACTCCTGACTGGACGCGTACCGAAAGTCCTGTTGCAAGGCAGGTCAGTCCTCCTTCGCAAGAAGGCGGGCAGCCCGAACGACCTGTCGAACTGGCGGCCGCTTACGATCTGCTCCGTGGTATATCGTTTGTACACGAAACAGCTAGCCGCCCGGATGCTCAGGGCGACACCCCTCAATCCCGCGCAACGCGGTTTCATCAAGTCGGACGGATGTAGCGAAAACACCTTCCTGCTCCGCCGGCTGCTGGACCGCTCCAGAGGGGTACAGTCAGGACAATCGCGAATCCCACGGATAGAAGTCGCCTTTCTCGACCTGGCCAAAGCCTTTGACACGGTCTCGCACTCCCTCGTATTTGCGGGCATGAGAAGGTTAGGTTACCACGAACACCTGATTGGTCTAGTAAAAGGGTTGTACGACGGGTGTACGACTAGGTTCACGGTTGGAGCCACATGTAGCGGGCCCATAGAGATAAAGCGGGGTGTTCGACAAGGCGACGCTCTCTCGCCCCTCCTCTTCAACATCGCGACCGATCCGCTGCTGGATGCTCTACCCAGTAGCCTCGGTTTACATGTAGACGGGGTTGCTTTGGCGGGCCTGGCGTATGCGGACGACATGGTACTAGTTTCCGGGTCTGCCCGGGGGCTACAGAGCCTTCTCGCCATCTGCTCCGAGTTCTACCACGCGGTAGGCCTCGCCATTAACGTCTCCAAATGCGCCTGGTTCTCCATAAAGGGTTGGGGGAAATCGTTCCTCGTCAACACGTCCTCTCCGCCTACTCTCGACGGGTGTCCGCTACCTAGAGTCGAACCGGACGAGAAAGTATCCTACCTCGGTGTCACAATCAACCCGTGGACGTATCGGAACCGCGGATCGTCGGTGGAATGTGTGTCGCGGTGCATCGATAAGATAATCCGGTCCCCACTGAAGCCTCGGCAAAAGTTCCTCCTGCTGCAGCAGTACTACTTGCCCAGCCTCCTTTACGGGCTGACGCAGGTGATGCCTGCTAAAGCCGAACTCGAGAGACTCGACGCAGTCGTGCGCACGGGTACACGAAGGATTCTGCATCTTCCGGAGATGACTTCTACTAGCTTCCTTTACGCCGCCAGAAGAGACGGGGGGTTGAGTCTGTGCCAACTGGCACGGGCGATACCCAAAAACGTGATTCGCCGGAATCTACGTCTGCTTGGTTCCCCTTACGAAACCGTACGCGAGTTAGCGAGGTCCGCCAACCTCGCCCAACGGAATGACGAACTGTCCGCCTTGTTCGATCTTCCATCTGTCGGGCCTGACGACGGCCCGTATGCCCCCGATGTCCGATTCCCGCACGCTGTGAGATGGGCGTCCCAGCCCGTCCAGGGGGTATGTGCGGCCGCCTTCAAGTCCGACCCGATCGGCAACAGCTGGATGTCGCGACCGGGTGGGATATCCGAGGAGTGCTACTTGGGTATACTCAAGATGCGCACCAATACGTTTCCCACTCGCGAATGCCTCACCCGAGGAGGCCGCGGCGATAACACCTGCCGGCGATGCGGCAGCGCTTCCGAGACGATCTCCCACATCAGTGGCCAATGCCTGCGCCTTAAAAAGCAAAGGATGGCCAGGCACGCACGATTATGCCGGCTGGTGGCAAGAGAGGCAGAGCGTTACGGTTGGGTGACCGGCTGGGAGCCGGTTTACCGCGTATCAGGAGCCAGGTTAATACCCGACCTGGTGTTTCGCAATTCTGACGAGGTTGTGATAATAGACGTTACGGTCCGATATGAGCAGGGTACGGCGCTGCGCGATGCAGCCCGGGAGAAGGAGAGGAAATACCGACCGCTGATCTCCCTCCTCGGGAGGGAGCTAGGCGTGCCGGTACGGGTGTTTGGTTGCCCAGTCGGGGCCTGCGGCGCATGGAGCCGTGAGGCCGAGAGGGCATTGAGTTCCTTGCACATTTCGGACAGGTCGTTTATGAAGCTGCTGAGCAGAACTGCGATGCTTTGCACGTACAGCATGCTTAAGGACTGATCCATGAGGGTGGATCAAGGGGCGTGTCCTAACATTCGTCCACAGCGAGAGTGTGGGCAATAATCCCCTCTGGCACGGGCATCGTCGTCGCTTCTAGAGTTAACTGCCAGTTCCATCCGGCGGGTTCTGACCATGGTTTCCCGGGGCTCGCTCGGGATCCTTATAAGGGGGCAAGGCGCGCGGAGGCGCCGCGTGGCTGTTGGTATTCGATGTACTCGGTCTCGCCGTGTCGGAGAGGCCTAGTGATACTCGGATCTGGTCGCTTGTGGTTCGTAACTTCGTCAGCGCAGTGTCTCTCTATATTGGCTTCCATGTTCTTCGGTTACCTG